>NW_015161990.1:563462-570898 GCF_001447785.1 Gekko japonicus | reverse complement strand
GCAGGAATTTACAGGACAACAAGGATTTGATACTGTCTCTCGTTCTACAGGAGAAACCCAGATGATAAAGATTCTAGGAATTTGGTTTGACTTGACGGAACAAGGGTGGAAAGAGAACTGGTACCTATGGCAAAAACACACCTTTGAACAATTAGAGAAATGGAAGCACTGGCGATGAACAACTGCCCAGAAAATACAATATTTTATGATCTATTGTGTCCCGGTAGCAAATTACCTGGCTGGTGTTTTTCCCCCACCAGAGCAAGTCATCTCTGAGGTCACGAGGAAAATCTTTGTTTGTCTTTTTGAACGATCAACTTTTCCTCTAGCTAGAACGGTAATATATCAGAGGGAGAAAAACGGTGGCTTAGGATTGGTTAATATTGGTCGATGTTTTTTGTGTAATTTCTTAAGTATAAATTGGGGAACTGTACAGAGTGTCATGCGTGTTTCTCAAAGTGGCTCTAGACAAAATCCACAGGAGACACAAGTCTGGTGTAGTTTTTTGCAAACTTGGGCTGAAACGCCATGGGGTAAGGAATGGTGGTATCAAGGAACATCGTGCCCTCGCTTCATGACTTTTAAGACTAGATCTGCCCCAAGTTTTATATTAGAGGTTTTTAAGGCATTAAAAAAATATGGGGTCTCAGCACAGGTTATTAAAGATCATTGTTTTGGTGAAAAGGGACAAACAGGACTTCTCTATTGGGAACTTTTACAACGATCACAGACCCATACTATCAAGGCCGGAGGTTGAAAACTAATCTATCCCCTTATCTCAGAGATGTTACTTTCCCAATTGCAACTTTTTGTGACAAGACTATCCCTTATTATTTTAAAGATCTTAGATGGCGCGCATACCATCAAGTTTTATATGTAGGGAGAAGTGCTATGGGCTACCACAGGAAGAAAAAGCATGTCCTAGGGTGATATGTGTTAGTCTGTTATCTTCCTCCACAAACCAACATTTTCATGAGTACAGGGAATCGGCCGTTCCGGAGACGATTGCTCATGCAGTATCGCGCTGTATAGCGGTAAAGCAGGAGTGGGCCGGAATCGCGAGAATGTTAGGGTGGCCCTTTTTACTTCATCAGAGATGGGAAACAGTAGTGTCTGGGTTGGAGCCGGAGGAGGGCTATGGTAATCCGGGACAGAGGTGGGATGAGAAGCGAATGATGGGTCAGATTGCTCCTTTCCCCCAAACCACTCGACATACAAAAGTAACTAAAGTGTCATGGTCGCTGGTTCGTTTACTCAATTTAGTTATAATACAGGTTATTTTACAGAATCGTCAAAAGGAGTTAGCTTTGAAAAAAGTGATACCATTGAAAGAAACACTCATTAGAGTATATAGATCTTTACAGAATATTCAGATATGGGAGAAAAGGAATACAAAGAAGGAAGTTTGATGGAAAAGGTGGAAATGGTACGAAGCGGTGAATCCTCCGGTCCCATAAAACTATCTTTTCTTATGTTCTTTTTTCTAGAAGGATATGATAAAAGAAAGGAGAGACATAACAGATATGAAAGAGAGACATAAGGGACAATACCACTGATAGGAGGATTAAAGGGTTAATATTGTTTATATTGTATTATATTGTTTTTATATTGTTCTTTGCTGTGAATTTTTAACTATATTTTAACTATATTTTAACTACATTTTTAATGGTAGTTCTAATTGTATTTTCAATGTGTACAAGTTTTTTTCTTTGCTACTAATTAGATTATTTTGATTATGTGAATTATGTTGATTAGGTTATTGAGAAGAAGACCTTAAATATGTTAAGATGTATGACATTGTTCTGAACATTTTGCATGTATTTTGAAAATGTTTAAAATGTTTAAAGTATTTAAAATGTTTAAAATTTACTAATTGTTTACAGGTTATTGTAATAATGGATTTATTAAGTTAGTTATGTGGAAAGGTTTTAAAAAATAAAAATCTTTATTTTCCTTAAAAAAATCTTTATTTCCCTAATCCCTAACCCCTATCCCTAACCCTAACCATGCCCTAACCCTAACCCCTAACCCTAACCCTTATTTTCCTAAAAAAACTTATTTTCCTAACCCTAACCCTAAACCCGAACCCTATTCCCCTTTTCAGAGGTGAATCGAGGGTTCTTACCCTCTCCTTTTGCACAACCAACATTCCCGAACAGGATGTTGAGTCACTGTAAAATCATAATGCCACCAAGGAAACATTTAACTATTCAGGGAGTGTGGGATGGAGAATACAAGGTGGTAATGGTACTTCAAAAAGAGAACTGAAGCCATTTGTAACACCTCCCTAAGTATTTTTTTTTCTTGGATATGATTGTGAGACAACCTCCCACGTGTTTTCAATGTGGCGGCTTCAACCACAACCATCAGCATTGTCACAATCCTCTTTGCACAGCCTGTAGTAAACGGGAAACAGCTCGAACCAATGTAAAATGGGCATCGTATATAACCTTTGCGAGCAACAGGGCTCCTTTGTCCTAAGGCCCATTACAATAAGCTTCACCCAAGGTTTTATGAAAGGCTGAAAGTGTTCCACTCCCACTTAACCAGCAGAGATACTGATAATCAAGGAGAATTTGCTGCCTCTGCCTTGGCTCCCTCTGCCTCTGTTTCTTCTGCCTCTTCCTCCACTTCTGTAATGCTGAGAGAAGGGAATAAATGAGGGTCACAGAGCCTGAGTTTTGGCAACTAGGGTTGGCAATGTGTAGAGAAAAATAAATGGAAGACACCTAGAGGGGCAGTAAAGGAAGGGGTTTATCATCCCTTGGATACCACAGTGCCCAACAAATTCCATCTGCTAGATTCCTCGCAAGAACGGGAGGAGGACCCTTTGGAGATGATGGACAAAGGAACACCGGGGTGGTTATGAAAGAAGGTACTGCAAACATCTCATCACTGCTCCGTCATAGAGAAAATCAAAAAATCTCAAAAAGGATTTTAAAATGCCAATTTTATACTCTGGGAGGATATGACAGTTGCAAAGTTAGAAGAAGAGATCCACCGAGTTCGGGATGATTAAGAAAAAGTCTGGACAAAACATCAAACACTGGGAGAAAATCTAGACATCTGGACAGAGGACCCCTCTGGGAACACCAATGACCCTCTTGGGGAACAGTGATGACAATTGAGGGGTTGACAGAGCTTTCTGAGGGACAAGCTGACCCTTTTATCCTGTGAAGTAGGGAAGCATAAAGATGCCAAAGAAGAACAAAACCCTGTATCAAGTGAAGAAAGCAACAATGAAGGGATTATGGTGGTGGAGGAGGCAGGGAGTGGGGAAACAGCAGTGACGGAGGAGATAGCGGAGAGGGGGGTGTCAACATGTGTAGCTGTAAGACATAAGTTGGTGATCTAGATCTAATGCATCTATTTGACATTTGACAGCATCTGACTGACAGACTCATCTGGAGCAAACTAGTTCTGGCTAGTACTCAAAGGCTGGAGTCAGAGTGACTCAGCAGTGTAAGCTGATTGGCTAATGATATGTATATATGTAATCATGTACAGTATAGTTGTCTCTCTACTCGTTGATGGATGTATGGCGAAGCACTTTGTCCGTGTGTACCTGCATCATCAACTCTTGTGTAAATAAATCTGTAAATAGTTACTACACAAGACTGTGTGGAAAATTGCTTCTTGGGACTAAGCTGACCACCACTGAACCCAGTGCACACGCAATACCAACAGGGGGATGACACAAGGCCATCAGGAATACACCCTAACCAGGAACAATACCAACAGCAACATCCGTATCCTCCACCCTTCAACCTTTCACAGTCAACAGGGAAGACTATGGTGTCTCCCACACCATCGTTGACTAGGGCCACACCTCTGATGACAGTACCAGAGGGGGTGGAAACACTGTTAATCCCATCCCATAAGGCCACATCTCTCACAATGCAGGAGTGCATGGAAACAAAGAACGACCGGGAATCAGAGATGGAAGTCGGGGGCAGGGCCCTGATATA
The DNA here is from genome assembly GCF_001447785.1 of Gekko japonicus. Taxonomy (NCBI): domain Eukaryota; kingdom Metazoa; phylum Chordata; class Lepidosauria; order Squamata; family Gekkonidae; genus Gekko; species Gekko japonicus. The sequence continues at coordinate 566,930 of NW_015161990.1, read as the reverse complement.
GAATCCTGTTAATCCCTGGAGTAATTAAGAACATAAAAAATAAGAAAATAAAGAAAATCAGTTGGATTACTTTGACTTTATAATTTCCTGTGTTTGCCAACTAGTCTACCTGGGAGTCATTGATTGATCCATTCCTTCTTAAGGTCCATAGAGATGGAGGTTCTGTTAGCTAGGCCTCTGTCTAGTCCTGGCTGCCATGGGAGGGGGGTGACTACTCTGGAATGTTAAGTTTCATTTCTGCTGTGTCTTCACTGTTTCACTGTGCCTGAGTCAGAGTGGACTGGGTTTGGGACTCCCTCTCCCAACCTTCGATGGGGCGCCGTTGGTGCCAGCGTCAGAGGTTAGGAGTTTGGGAGTACTCCTGGATCCCTCCTTAACGATGGAGGCCCAGGTGGCAGCCACTGCCAGATCAGCATTCTATCATCTTAGGCTGATTCGGCAGTTGGTTCCCTTCCTCAGTCGCGATGACCTGGCTACAGTGATCCATGCGACGGTCACCTCGAGGTTAGACTACTGTAATGCTCTCCACATGGGGCTGCCTTTGGTGCAGATCTGGAAGCTGCAGCTAGTGCAGAATGCGGTGGCCAGACTGATGATGGGTCTCCCCAAGTGGGAGCACATCCCGCCTGGACTGAAAGCGCTGCACTGGCTGCCATTAGCATACCGAATCCGTTTCAAATCCGTTACCTTTAAAGCCCTATATGGCCAGGGTCCGACTTACCTGAGGGACCGCCTTTTCCCAAATATACCCCCAAGAGCGCTTCATTCCGGGGCACAACATCGCCTGGTGGTTCCAGGCCCCCGGGAGGCAAGGCTCACCGCTACTAGGGCCAGGTCCTTTTCGGTGGCGGCCCCTACCTGGTGGGGGTCCTTTTGAGGTCCTTTCCCCCTTCCTTTTATTTTACATTAATAATAATAACCATGGAGTTAGCACTAATTACATATAACTGTAGAGGGTTCCGCCAAGCACCCAGGAGGGAGGACATTTACTACCATTATAGCAAACGAAGGGCAGATATCTTCATACTCCAGGAAATAAACATTCAATCTCCTAGAGAGAGGTGTGGCCCAGAGAGCCTGGACCTGGGGACCCTCTTGCTGGGCTCTGAAAATGGAGGGAAGAGTAGGGGGTGGCTGTTTTATTTATACAAAGATGGGACCTGTATATCATCAGGATGGTGGAGGCCCTCCCAGGCCATTTGTTAATCATAGATTAGGGGGTCTGGAGGCTAAATTTAGGCTCTGCACCCTGTATGCCCCTGTTAATAGCACTGAAAGGCACACGGTGTGGCAAACCTTAGGTGATTATGTTAATTCTGGAAGGACTCTTCTTGTACTGGGAAATTTTAACATTCATTCTGAGGAAGGTGATAGGATCAATTTTCAGGCTAGTAGTGGAACCATGACCAAGCAGCTTACAGTGGAAGAAAAAAAACCCCTTAAGCGTGTCCTGAAGGATGTTAACCTGGCTGACACAGGGCTTGGAATTCAGGGAGAATTGGATTGCCTTCCCACCCACCATAGCGTAGCCTTCCAAACAAAATTCCAGGTAGACTTAGACTGTAAGACGACTTATTTCCATCCATTAGCAGCAAGTTGACTAGACCCGATCTGGGCACCAACAGGGCTCATCCCCACAAAATGATGAATTCTCGTCACCCCTTGGTCGGATCATGCAATGTTGCATATTTCATTTGTGGGACAACCTGAAAGAAAGAGCCACACATGTTGGCGATTAAGGGAGGCAGATTTTCAAACCTTTTGTATGGAGCCAAATATCATCATGGCCATTGAATATTTTAAATGACTCAAACCAGGGAGGGATCTTCTGGAATGGTGGGAAAGGTTAAAGGCTGCTATTAAATATGTTTCCACTAGAGCCAAATGCGTCCACACCACCTATGAGCTAACTCATTACCATCAAGCCATACAGAATGTTCTTGCAGTGAGATGGAAGATGGACAAAGGCCTTCATATTGACAATGATAAATTACGGCATAGTCAGGTGACTATTAAGAACTATCAGTTCATCCAGAGACAACGTCGGAACCTGTTCCGGGTGGCTAGAGCCTTGGGACCGCTGATCCAAAAAGGCAAATGGCAGAAAGACCACTTGCCACACTCGAGCCAGCACTCGAGAGCCAGTTTGGTGTAGTGGTTAAGTGTGTGGACTCTAACCTGGGAGAACTGGGTTTGATTCCCCACTCCTCCACTTGCACCTGCTGATGTGACCTTGGGTCAGTCACAAGCTCTGGCACAGCTGTTCCTGAAAGAGCAGTTTGTGTCAGAGCTCTCTCAGCCCCACCCACCTCACAGGGTGTCAGTTGTGGGGACGGGAAGGGAAAGGAGTTTGTAAGCTGCTCTGAGACACTTTTGGGTAGTGAAGGGCGGGGTATAAATCCAATCTCTTCTTCTTCTTCTTCTTCTTCTTTCTGCATTAAAAAAAATAAATCACCTGATGAACCCATACATTATGTGGCTGGGATGGCTGACTGGTTTCCAACTTCTATCAGAAAGTCTATCTGCACCAGCAGACCCCCTGGATGAGGCCTGTGTTCGCTCGTATCTGGAGGTGATGCTGCCTGAAACACAGGTTTTACAACAGGAAGACCTCCAGGGTCTATTTCAACTCATGAAGTATACCGGTGGTAGGCAAACTGCGGCTCGAGAGCCACATGCAGCTCTTTGGCCCCTTGAGTGTGGCTCTACCACTGTAGGCGCTGACGGCCTATTCCCTCCATTGTTCTCTATGGTGGGGAAAAAATAACTTTTTTCCCACCATAGAGAACGATGGAGGGGATGGGGGCCTGTTTGGGGGCCTGTAGAATTGGACCCCCTGGTCCAATGTTCCTGAAACATGGTGGGTATCTTGGGGAGAGGCTCCAGCAGCTACCCTGCGATTCTGGAGCCTCTCCCTCAAACCCCGTCCCCTCCAGCCCCCAGAATACACCCTATGTTTTCGCCATTGACTTCAATGGCCCATAGGATATAATGGGGCTGAACTGTGGGAAGCCCCAGCAGCCCTCAGGCCGGAGCACCTGGAGCAGTCTTGGGAGGCGGATTGGCAAAAAGCAAAACCAAAAGCACAGGAACTCGAGAGAACTCCAGGAATGGAGCCGGTTCATCTTCCACATCCCAAAATGTGACCCACGAACCCTGAGCTTGCTTTTTCTCATTTGCGAGTCTGGCCTCCGCACTCCTTTAACAAGGCAGCCCTGAAGCTTGGGGCAGCGGGACTTTCTTTGCACGCAGCTTGTGCAGCTGGCTGAGTGCCTCTTCTGCTTGCCCACCTCTCGCCTCTGCAACTCATCTTCTGCCAGGCATGGAGGAGCCCAGCTCGCCCAGGCTTCTTGCCTCCTGCTGCCTTGGCCCTCTTGTGCACGGGTGAGTCCCCAAATTTTGACTCTTCCTCTACAAGTCTCTGGTGCTGGAGGTATTCGCCACCTTCCCTCCTGCCTGCTATGGCTG
>NW_015161990.1:551813-562466 GCF_001447785.1 Gekko japonicus | reverse complement strand
GATGAAATATATTGTGAACTTAATCAAGCTTGCATTCAGGGACACTGAATCTCTTAATATTAAATGCTGTTGAGAGAATGGGGGAGGGCAAACAGCTCTTTGAGCTTCCAGAGGCCTCTGGAAGGCTGCAGTTGGGAACAGAATGCTAGCTGCTAGCTAAGAACCTTGAATCTGGTCCAGCGAGGCCATACATATTGATGCTCTCTAGTGTGTGCCTAAAATTAAAAACAACAACATACAAACCTGACTTACCCAAACTTTCCAAGGAGATGCAAGGCCATTGTTCACATTAGTGTTTGTCAGTCATTGTCATGATTTAATTTTATGGATACTTTGGACATATAGAGAGGATGAATGAAAGGAGACGAAACAAGTATACAAGACGAGTGTGGATGGGAGAGTTGGAAGGGGTCAACCTCAGCGAATGTACCTCAATCAGACTGAGGACATTTTTAGCAAAGGCCAGTTTGGGAGTACCCTAATTAAGTTAATAACAATGTACCTACCTATATAAAGTTTAAAAAATTTGGCTCTCAAAATAAATTTCAATCGTTGTACTGTTGATATTTGGCTCTCTTGACTAATGAGTTTGCCCACCACTGAAGTATACCAAGCTCTCAGAGTTGGGAAACGCAGCTCCATACCAGGACCAGATGGACTCCCTTATGGATTCTACAGGAATCTGGAGAATGACTTGATCCTGATCTTAACTGAAATCTTTAATGTGATGGAAAGTTGGTGGAAACTGTTATTAAGGAAAGAACTAGTAGGCACATTTATGAACAAAAACTATTGAGGAAGACTCAGCATGGGTTCTGTAAGGGAAGATTTTGTCTCACTAACCTGTTAGTGTTCTTTGAGGGGGTGAACAAACACATGGACAAGCGGGACCCAATAGATGCTGTTTACCTTGACTTCCATAAAGCTTTTGAGAAAGTTCCTCATCAAAGACTCCCAAGTAAGGTCAATAGTCATGAGATAAAAGGACTTCTTAGGCATTATTAGGAAGGGAATTGAAAACAAATCAGCCAATATCATAATGCCCCTGTATAAATTGATGGTGCAACCTCATTTGGAGTACCATGTACAGTTCTGGTCACCACACCTCAAAAAGTATATTATAGCATTGGAAAAAGTGCAGAAAAGGGCAACTAGAATGATCAAAGGGTTGGAACACTTTTCCTTTGAAGAAAGGTAAAAACACTTGGAGCTCTTTAGCTTGGAGAAACGACAGCTGAGGGGTGACATAATCGAGGTTTATAAGATTATGCATGGGATAGAGCAGGTAGAGAAAGAAGTACTTTTCTCCCTTTCTCACAGTACAAGAACTCGTGGGCACTCAATGAAATTGCTGAGCAGTCGGGTTAGAATGGATAAAAGAAGTACTTCTTCACCCAAAGAGTGATTAACACATGGAATTCACTGCCACAGGAGGTGGTGGCAGCTACAAGCATGGACAGCTTCAAGAGGGAATTCGATAAACTTATGGAGCAGGGGTCCATCAGTGGCTATTAGCCACAAGGTACAGATATGAACTTATAGACAGGAGCAAGTGATGCACTGTATTCTTGGTGCTTGGGGGGGGGGCAACAGTGGGAGGGCTTCTAATTTTCTGGCCCCACTGCTGGACCTCCTGATGTCACCTGGTATTTTTGGCTACTGTGTGACAGAGTATTGGACTGGATAGGCTTGATCCAACATTGGCTTCTCTTATGTTCTTAGGTTCTTAAATTATAATGAAAACTAGAAATGTGCAATCTAGTTCAAAGAGACCAATATCATACGAAGAAACCCTTAGAGCTTTTTACAATCTTTGAATTATGTAAAGGTTTTGGGAGAAAAGAACTTGAACAAGGAAACCAGGTGGAAACATTGGCAATGGTTTGACAAAGTTAATCCTCCCATTCCATAGATTGATGATTGTCTTTATTTCTTTTAGGGGTAAAGGATAAACAGAATTAAAGACAGATTTAAAGAAAAACAAGGGAGAAGATGGAGTGTTACACCAGTTTGGTGTCGTGGTTAAGTGCGTGGACTCTAATCTGGGAGAACCAGGTTTGATTCCCCACTCCTCCACTTGCACCTGCTGATGTGACCTTGGGTCAGTCACAAGCTCTGGCACAGCTGTCCTTGAAAAAGAGCAGTTTGTGTCAGAGCTCTCTCAGCCCCATCCACCTCACAGGGTGTCTGTTGTGGGGAGGGGAAGGGAAAGGAGTTTGTAAGCCACTCTGAGACTCCAAGTGAAGGGCGGGGTAGAAATCCAATCTCTTCTCTTCTCTTCTTCTTCAAACTTGATTTTTGTGAAAGCATAGGATATATGATGGTTGTATTTGATGTAGGACTTCTTATTTACTATATAATGGTGGTAATGATATCATTTGTTGTAAATGTTTCTATATTTCTTGATGTTTCTATATTACCTGAGGCTATTTTTTTGGATGTTCTCAGTTGTATTTTTAGATGTTAAATATGTTAACTGTGCTAAAATTTCCTTTATCTGTTAAAAATGTCTATTAATTCTTTAAAAGTTTTTAAAACGGTTTGAAAAAATTGACTTTTTAGAAAAAATGTTTGTTGTTGTTCAGTCGCACAGTCGAGTCCAACTTTTCATGACCCCATGGACCACATCACACCAGGCCCTTCTGTCCTCTGGAGTTTGCTCAACTTCATGTTAATTTCATCAATAACACTGTCTAACCATCTCATCCTTTGCCGCCCCCTTCTTCTTTTACCTTCAATCTTTCCCAGCATCAGGGTCTTCTCCAGTGAGTACTTCATTCTCATTTGAGCTTCAACTTCAGTATCTGGCCTCCCAGGGAACAGTCAGGGTTGATTTCTTTTAGGATTGACTGATCTGATCTCCTTGCAGTCCAGGGGACTCTCAAGAGTCTTCTCCAGCACCATAATTCGAAAGCATCTATTCTTCGGCGGTCAGCCTTCCTTATGGTCCAATTCTTGCAGCCATACATGACTACTGGGAATACCATTGCTTTGACCATACGTACATTTGTTGGCAGGGTGATGTCTCTACTTTTTATTATGCTGTCTAGGTTTGCCATCGCTTTCCTCCCAAGGAGCAGGCATCTTTTAATTTCTAGGCTGCAGTCACCCTCTGCAGTGATCTTGGATCCCAGGAACATGAAGTCTGTCACTGCTTCCATGACTTCCCCTTCTATTTGCCAAGGAGTGATGGGGCTGGATGCCATGATCTTAGTTTTTTTGATGTTGAGTTTTAAGCCAACTTTTTTGATGTTGAGTTTCAAGCCAACTTTTATAAAATGTTTATAAGTGTTTAAAATGCTTAAAATCTTTAAAAATCATTATTTCTAGTTATATGTTTGTACATGCTTACAAACGATTGTTGATTGTTGTATTTAGAGTTCAACTGGTTATTGATTTTTCCAATGGTTTTGTCTCGTGAAAGGTTATTTATAATAAAACTCATTATTACCTAACTCTTACCCTAACCCCAACCCCAACCAAAACCCTAACCCATATCAGAGTCTTCAGCATAGTGTGCAATGGAATCCACAGTAAAGACCGCAGTCTGCAGTCTCCAGTCTGCGTTATTATCATAGAATCATAGAGTTGAATGGGACCTCCAGGGTCATCTAGTCCAACCCCCTGCACAATGCAGGACATTTGTGAATATCTCCCCTTCCACACCCGCAGTGACAGCTGTTCCACACCCAGAAGATTGCTTCCTGACCCCAAAGTGGCAATCAGCATTTCCCTGGATGTGTAAAAAAGAGCCACGAAAAGTAAGTACTGAGGCAACCCTTCCTGTTCTCCCTCTCATGATCTGCCTAAGTTCATGGAATCAGCATTGTTGCCAGATGGCCATCTACCCTCTTTTCTAAAACCTCCAAAGAAGGAGAGCCCACCACCTCCCGAGGAAGCCTGTTCCACCAAGGAACTGCTGTCAGGAAGTTGTTCCTAAAATTTAGCTGAAAACTCTTCTGATTTAATTTCAACCTGTTGGTTCTGGTCCGACCTTCTGGGGCAACAGAAAACAACTCCGCCCCGTCCTCTATATGACAGCCCTTCAAGGACTTCAAGATGAGTATCCCATCACCTCTCAATCGTTTCCTCTCCAACGCAGCTTTTCACATTGTTCCCCTTCTTCCCAGTTAACGGCCACTACAGCAGACTTGTATGGGTAGGTTAGGCTGAGAGATCACAAGCCCAAGGTCACCTGGCAGGCTTTGGGGAGGGGCTGTGGTTCAGTGGCAGAGCCTCTGCCTGGCTTGCAGAAGGTCCCAGCCTCAATCCCCGGCAGCATCTCCAGTTTAAAGAATTGGGCAAAGTCCGCAGAGGAATGTGCAGCACAGGGGAGTGCACAGGGGAGTCTGCAGCAGAGTGTGGTAATGTATTTCAATGGAGCCCATGCAAGTCAATTTTTTTGTGTCTCCCATTATTTACAATGGACCTTCAGCCACTCCCATTGTTTTCAATGGGCAATCCTGTCATTCCTTTTAGTACATCCCATAATGGAGCACCCAGCGGCCATTCCCCCCACTTTCTGATTGCCCTGAAGTGGGGTGAGGGACTCCAAACCAGGGGACCCCCATCTCCAACTGGGAATTGGTAACCATAGCTGCTGGTGGGCCTGGGAGGGAGATTCCCTGAGGTGGGTGGGGGAAAATATTGCTGGATCTCCTGGCTACGATACAAATTTCCAGATAAACATCATCATAATCAATTCTTTTTGTCTACTCTTTCGCCTTGTTTCCCTTCCCTGCATTCCAGTGAAACAGTTCTCCCCCCCACCCATCTCTTTCTTTGATGCAAAGGGTGGGAAATGTGCATAGAATGTATTCCCTTTCACATTGGATTTTTGTTTTGAAAGATCTTCCTCCATGCTCTGTGGCTCCTTGAGATTGAGTTGCTGCCTGGGGTTCCCTTTCTGCTCCTCTACAAAACCCCCCAATTCTTCTTGGGTTTCTTGGGTGAAAGCCTTGGGGTAGCCTCTTTCCTCTGCAGCTCAAACATCCAGCTCACCCCACCACTTTCTGTGGGTCTGTTGCCTGTCCTTTTCCAGGACCGCTGCCTGTGTGGGCTTCCCTTTCTGCTCCTCTACAAAACTCCCCCCACCTTCTCCTGGGTTTCTTGGGTAAAAGACTTGGAGTAGCTGCTTACCTCTGCAGCTCAAACACCCAGCTCACCCTACCACTTTCTGGGGTTCTTTCCCCCAAAGACTGCTGGCTTCCAGCCTGACATCATGAATGCACGTCTGGCCTCATTGAGGACATTGTTGCTGTAGATAAGCATTCCATCTCAATGGTGAGGCTTGGGAGTCTTTCCAACATAGAGTGAGTCTGGGTCATCGGGTGCCGGGTTCCTCCAGCAAGGAGACCCACACACCCCTACTCGGGATACTTCAAGGGAACAAAACATAATACTGAAAGTGTGAGAGCAATGTGGGGAAGAAGTGAGGAATTGTCTGACCTTCTTCATGCATAAGGGATAAGTGATACTAATTAATAGCTGTAGACCATTACACCATTGGAAAAGAGAAGGCATTATTCCAAGCAATCATATACTTGTTTTGTTGCCCAGTGCAGAGATCTTTACTGTGAACTGGAAGTCCCGAGTCACGAGTATCACAGCTGCCAGAAGTTACAGCTATTGTTGTTCCACTGGCACCTTCTATCACTGTTGGTGGGAATGCCCGATAATTCAACATTTTTGGCAAGCTGTCCTGACTCAAATTACTGCAATCACGTCACAATCAATACTTCTAAAACCTGAGTTCCTACTTTTAAATCTTTGGGACCTGGTGGATCGAGTTGACGCACATGAAAATCTTATCTCCCTCCTTCTTAATTTATTTTTTTCATTTTTATCCCGCCCTCTGCACAAACGGGCTTAGGGCGGCTAACAAACAAGGGCACCATGTGCCAAGTATAAAACATTAAAACACATAAAAACAACCATTTTATCAAAGTTGAAGTGCTCACTGATGTTAATATTAATCATTTAGTCAAATAAATTAAATCAAGATGGTGATCAGTAGATGTTCCTCAAGCCCAAATCGGCAGTACCACTCCATCAGAATACTGTAACTCAATCTTATAGAGGGCCATTGATCTTAAATGGGCCATCCCAATGCCCCATGTTCCCATGAGGCAGTTGGTGGTGGTGGTGGCGGCGGCAGCTCCTAATTAAAAGCCTGGCGGAAGAGCTCCATCTTTCAGGCCCTGCGGAATTGTGAAAGGTCCCGCAGGCCCCTGATCTCCTCTGGGAGCTTATTCCACCAGGTAGGAGCCGCCACTGAAAAGGTCCTGGCCCTGGTTGCCACAAGCCTGGCCTCCCTGGGGCCTGGAATCACCAGTCGATGTTGAGCCCTCGACCGAAGTGCTCTCTGGGGTATCAGTGGGGAAAGGCGGTCCCTCAGGTATGTCGGACCCTGGCCATATAGGGCTTTAAAGGTAAGTACCAGCACTTTCAAGCGAACTCAGAAAGCGATAGGCAGCCAGTGCAGGGCTTTTAGCACAGGTCGGATGTGCTCCCATCTAAGGAGACCCATCAGAAGCCTGGTCGCAGCATTCTGCACTAGCTGCAGCTTCCGAATTTGCGACAAAGGCAGCCCCATGTACAGAGCATTGCAGTAGCCTAATCTTGAGGTGACTGTCGCTTGGATCACTGTAGCCAGGTCGACACGGTCGAGATAGGGGACCAACTGCCGAATCAGCCGAAGATGGTAAAAGGCCGACCTGCCAGTGGCTGCCACCTGAGGCTCCATAGTTAAGGAGGGATCCAGGAGCACACCCAAGCTCCACACCTCCGACGCAGGCACCTGGCTGCGGCACGACTTGCACTGGCTTCCATCTGCAAATCTACCTCTCCACCAACCTTGACGATGTGGTGTGATAAGTTATGGGACTAATTCTTTATGTATAAGATTTCTACCATTGTTGATTACTCTACGACAATGTTGTATCACCTGGCTTCCAACCTTAACTTATATGTCAGATCTTCTTCACTCTAACTGAAATTACCATTCCTGGATTTACTTCTGATATACTTATTGAATGATCTCTCCATTGGGATTCCCCTTGTTGATCAGAGCTTCCACTATTCATCCTATTGTGTTTGGTGGTTTCCCCACTCTTGGAAGCATAATTCATTACTTAGTTCATTACATCCATATTTACTTATTTTTTATCTGTATGATGTGCCTGTTTTGCTTCTAATACGTCGATATTTTGCCAACCTTTATGTCTCTACCACCATCCACATAAGCATTTAACTGCCCCCCCCTATTGCTTACGGATTCACTGGCTTTATATACAAATACGTATAGATAGATATATATATAGAGAGAGATATGATGACCATGGTTGTGTCATGACCTTATTATTAATAAACTTTATTTTTAAAAAAGTTACAGCAACATTGAGAGGAGCTCAGTCGTTCAGAGGAAAGAGGCACAAATAGATGTTCTATTTGAATATTCATTTTATACTGCCACAATTTATTTAGTTTGCAATTAAAGCACAACTTCCTAGCACTTAAGTATCCATGGCCTAAAGATATCTCAAAACCTTACACACATCTTATCATGAGCTTTGCACATTGTAGAACATGGGACTTTATCAATTAGAGAACAGCCCGTTACAGGGGAAAAAACAACAACCTTGCATATGTGGTCATCCAGAAGTTAAACATTTTTTGTTCAAACTTTGAACTCAGTGAAGGACAGATGCTACTGGCACTAGAAATTATTTCGATTTTCTCCTCCCAAGTTTTAAAAAATAATTCACCTAATACCTATTTAAACAGAAAGGTTTTACACTGGCTTCTAAAAACAACTAACAATGGGCTTTGGTGCCACTACTGAGAAGGCCCGGCCTGTGCTTCTAACCTGTCTAGTAGAAGGCAACTGGAATTTTATTGGTTTCATGGGCAGAAGAAAGGGGTGCCTGAGATTCTGGGTACCAGCTGTTTGCAAGAGAACTCACAACCTACATCCTGAATTGTGTCCAGATCTTAGGCAATCAGTACAGCTAACACAAACTTGAATATATGTTCTTGCATCTAGTGAAAAGAAAAAAAAACACAGCTGCATTTCTGCATTTTCAACTCCCAAATGCTACTGAGAAGCAGATGGCTAGAGAGCTATCAGAACTGAACTCACCATAGAATGGGCTTATATGGATAAAACCTGGTCCTAATTTCTGCAATGCCTTCAGTAAACAGTAACTGCCTCTCATCACAGGGTGGCTGCTATTCAGAGAAAATTCTGTTTTGTCTATGTCATAATCTGGTCAACAGTTTTCAGGGTCACCACTTCCGCCATTTTGGTTTGCAGCAGCAGTTAATGTGTATTCTGGCATCATTGGGGACTCCAACTATCACTCTATTATTATTTTATTTGTTCAATTTATACCCCGCCCTCCCTGCCGGAGTAGGCTCAGGGTGGCTTACGTAAACATATAAATAATAATTAGAAAATCATAAAACCTTCTGAAACCATACAAAATTATATGATAAAAGTGCTAGCAAGATCTATAGTTAGTATTGCTTAAATATGACGGTGACAGTCATATTGATATATCCGCTGGTCTGTCTTGGTCAGCTCATTGGTCTTTCCATACATATGCGGCAGGCACAGACTGTAGATAGTGAAACCAGGTAACTATATTGTCAGGGTTCTATTTCTTCCAGTTGTTGTTGGAGGCGGCTCCTTAATTGAAGGACTCATGGAAGAGCTCCATCTTGCAGGCCCTGCAGAACTGTAAGAGGTCCTGACAATCATCTCTTTTTTCTCCACAGGCGTTTCACTGAGTGATCAATTTAGACCTCTTTGACTAAAATGGAAAATGAAAGCAGATAAAAGGCTATAGGTTGAATCTAAGGAGAGACCGTAAATTTCTGTCAAATAAATTATTCGTTTACCCTTGCCTATGATCTGACTAATTTGCATCTTTCTTTCAGAGACAAGATGAACACTGGATCCCCGTCCTCATGGTGGTGATGGCAACAGCCAGGGCAGCTTGTTTAGCCAGCTTCATACCCTGAGGATAGCCTCCATCTAGTTTGGCTTTGTGTTACTGGCTTTGCATTATGTCATTCTAGGTTACCCATTTTTGTACTAAACTTCCTAAAATATTCATTATAACATTTTGAATAGTTTTTTATGCTTGTTGGTCTAAAGAAAAATTCCATGGGTTAACTAGGGCTGTTGCTCAGCTTTGGTGGTTGTTTTTAATTAAAGGTTGTGCTCGAGAATGAGTGAGTCTGTCTAAATTGGCCGCATATGATAAGGCTCTGCATCAAACAATACAATTTTGACACTCACTGCTTTGGAAATATTAAATTCCACAATTTGGTATATGTTGCTTAACACTTAGGAACTGAAATCCATGCCAATCCTGGCTGGGGGGAACAAGATGCTTCTTTTTTGACTGGAAGTTATTGACATTTTATTGAGCAAGGACTCCCCACGGGAAGCCACTGAAATGATTCACCTTAAGAAAACAATCCTAAAAAGAACTACTCAGAATCCTACTCTGGTCTATTCAAAGGACAGTGGATTCCACTGCAAGAACCCTAATCTGGGTGTAGGCACTACATCAGTTTTGGGGGAAGGGGTTGATGCAAGGGCTATTAAAAGGAAAACTGCAATTTTGTCCCTGTTTTCCTACCACATCCCACACCCCCCAACTTCTTCTCAAGTTTGAGGACATTTCAAAACCGTTTGGGGATTTGACGAGATGAGTTGTTTAAAAGGATGCTCAGAAGAAAACTAGTCTATGCCTCTGGGCCAGAGCCCGTCTTCACAAAGCCACTGCCTCCAAAGTGACAATCTCAGCAGTAATGCAAAGATCTGAAAAGTCTTCCTGAGACCTAGAAGCGTCCTGCAGAGTTTCACACCACGCGTCAATACCAGCTTTCAGGAGAGAGTATAAATCCTCTGGGACGCTGAAAGAGTAAAGCCGAACTCTGAGGTCCTGGCTTATCCGGCGGCAGGTGGCGTGGACAGTGAAGACCCTCAGCGGGGTCAGAGCCAGGCAGTTGCCAAGGCCCTCCTCGCGAGCAGGGAAGCTGTAGGCTGCCGGGTAGCCCAGCAGCACGCCGAAGAGGGTGCACAGGTTCCAGTCCGCAGAGAAGAGGGCGCTGGAGGAGGAGGAGGAGGAGGAGGAGAGGGCCCGGGGGGACGGGTCTCCTCCTCCTCCCGCCGCCAAGGCTTTCAGGTGGCTCAGGATCTCGGAGAGGTGTCCTCGGATGGCCTCCACGTCGGGCGCGGAGCAGAGGGCGGGGCTCGTCCTGGCGGCGGAGACGTCCACGAAGGAGACCACCGTGTCCTCGGCCAGCAGGAGCGCCTCCAGCCGCCGCACCGCCACGTCCACGTTGACGACCAGGACGTGGTCGGCGAGGCTCAGGACGTGCAGGCGGCCGCCTCCTCCTCCGAGGGCGCCGCCGCCGAGGGCCTGGAGCTGCCGGAGGTAGCGGAGGACCTGGGCAGGCCCGGCCGGGCTGTAGTCGTAGAGGAAGGCGGGCTTCAGGCCGGCGGCCACGGCCCCCACCTCCCCGGCCAGCTGCAAGCAGGACGGCCGCGACAGGCCTCTCTCCTTCGTCTTCTTCCTCCCCCCCGCGCGCAGGTGGCGCTGGGCGGCCGCCAGGAGCAGCCCGGGAGGAGGGGGGGGC
>NW_015161990.1:546345-551357 GCF_001447785.1 Gekko japonicus | reverse complement strand
AGAGAGACCTCTGGCACACATGCGCAAAGGGCGCCCCGTCCAGGCCGCCACCTCGTCTGTGCCGGGCGGGGTTGGCCAGAGCAATGCCCGGGGGGGAAGGGGGGGGTCGCTGTTATGTATTGAGATGTATATAACTGCCTTGTGAACTGTGCCATTGAGATGCCATGTTAAGCTTCGCCCTGGGCTAGGATCCTAATGTAACCAATAGGAGCCCTAGCCCAGAATATGTTTGCCAATCACCGTGCAGAGCGGGATCGCTTGTGATTGGTCCTTATTGCTTCAACCTCATAGGTTGCTTATTGTACAGTGGGTGTGGCTACATTAGCCGGGAATGTTTAAATATAGAGCAGCCAGTGTATGTGTTGGTTCGAATGATGGGTTCTGGCTGGCGATCGTTGTACCGTGTTCGGAGAAGTAACAGAGCTGAAGAATAAACCGCATTCTTGCTGAATCACTCTCCGACTTCTTTGTTAAGCGCACGACTTAACAGTCGCCCTCCGGAGGGACGCCGGGAGCCCCCCTCCTCTCCCCCCCCCCAAGCGGATGGTGGCGATGCAGCATCTTTGTCAGGAAACCCGAGGACGGGATCTACTGAAAGGAAGGACAGGATTGCCCACTGGAAACAATGGGAGACGCTGGAAGACCCATTGTAAATAATGGGAGCCATGCCAATTGACTTGCATGGGCTCCATGGGAAAACATTACAGCACAAGTAGAGTTGCAATAAAAATGCGGAATGGATTTTCCATTACACTTCCAAATACACTACTCTGGGGATGGAATGACAGGGCCACGGAGTGGAATGACAACCCCACGGAGGAGCAGGAGTGTTCAGGAACTGGAATGACAGAGCCACAGAGTGGAATGACGGCCCCAGGGTGTGACAGGAGTGTTCAGGAACAGGAATGACAGGGCCACGGAGTCGAATGACAGCCCCAGGGTGTCCCAGGAGTGGAATGAGAGCCCCAGGGTGTCCTGGGGCTGTCATTCCACTCTTGGCCCTGTCATTCCAGTTCCTGAAAACTCCTGGGTCACCCTGGGGCTGTCATTCCACTCTTGGCCCTGTCATTCCAGTTCCTGAACACTCCTGGGACACCCTGGGGCTGTCATTCCACTCTGTGGCCCTGTCATTCCAGTTCCTGAACACTCTGAAATTTTACAGGAAAGAGAAAACCTGATGTTTGAGAAGCCCTGTGATACATTGCTGTTTTGATTATATGTTCGTTTCAGTAGCACTGTTCCATTTTTCAGTTTTTGAAAAGGGAATGATACTTTTGTAACCAGAATGATGTATTTGTAGAAGTTGCTGGAGAAAGTATCACATTTGATTCATTGTTTTCAGGTGGTGCACTTGAAAACTAAGGGGACCAATATTAAAGTTTTTAACTGTTTTGAAAATTTTAAAAGGACAGGTCACTTAGTAGCATGACATTAAACAGAGAGCTGTCTAAAACTAACATAGCTTGGACTACGAAGGAAGCAAGTTACTTATATTAACTGTTCAATGAAGGTATAAAAGTATACATTGCAAACAGCCTGCTTGAAGCATTTCCTGGCTCCCATTATTTACAATGGATCTTCCAGTGTCTCCCATTGTTTCCAATGGGCAATCCTGTCCTTCCTTTTAGTAGACCCCCCAGACGATGGGCTGATTCTTTTTTATTATTATTTTTTTCGCGAAGCACAAGAGTGGCCAAGCGGCTAGAGGGACAGGCGGTGAAGTTTATAAGCCCAAAGTCCCCCTCAGAGCGCCTCCGCCTCTCGGGATCCAGCTGTGGGGGGGGGAGAGGGCATAGGGGGCGTGAGCACGCAGAGACACCAGCAGTGAAATCCGGCAGGGTCTGACTGGAGCAGAAATAAATTCTTTGAACAATCTCGAGGATGCTATTTTTAAGCCGGCAGCTGGGTTAGAAAAGCCTGCTCTGGGCCTAGAATGACAAACCCCACCCCCACCCCCGATTCCTGGGACTCACTTTATGGCAGGGTGACAGTTTCACGAGTCACTGCTCACTCATGAAAGCTCCTACCCTGCCACAAATTTTGCTAGCCTTTAAGGTTCCACTGGACTCTCTTTTCCAGGGCGACTCATCTTGATCTGATTCCCAGGAGTGGGACTGATGCTCCGGTTCTAGAATAACCACCCCCAGAGTGGAGTGACCTTCCACGAGAGCGGAATCAGTGCTCCGGGACTGGAGCGGCAGCCCCTAGAATGGAGTGAAATGCCCTGCATTTAATTGTTCCTGGCTGTTAGGCAATGATCCCCTAGCCACCTCTTCCGCCTCCTTAGCTATCCCGCTTCTCAGATGATCCGTTTCCTTCCAGGGTCCTGACATTTGTTATCAGGTGCCTCATTCTGCACTGTTGACAAGGATAAAACTTGCCTCCTCCCTCCCTCTCTTGTTCTCGAGAACTCCACTGTATCTGGGTCTGCTTTCTTCTTATTCTCCATGTTCCTGTTGCAATAGCATACCTTGCCTGACCTCCCTGGGCAGTTCTAACCACCATGTTTGGCCACTGGCCCACAGTCTGTGAAGAATCCCATCTCATAATCTAGGCAATGTGTACTTTCATGCGTGAAAATTTAAATAGATGCATTGCCTTTTAGCCCGCCAGGCCATCTGCCTGTCTTGGCCAGCACTCTCTGTCTCTGGTCCTCTAGCACCTCAGGCACAGGCGAGAAGTTCTCTGCTTCCTTCTTTTTTGACACCCTCTTCTGACCGCCATCTCCAGACACACACTCTTGCCCACCACTCCTTATATGGCAACCACAGGAAAGATTCGTAAATGAACATTTACCCATACAGTACCATTGTTGAACTAAACCGGTTTAATATGATCTCTATTGTGCACACGGTTTGCAAATGGGGAAGTGCTTTGGCAGTTTCATGGCGACGGGTGGGAGGCTAGCCGCATGATGACACCACCTGGAGCTGCCACTGGACCGCCTGGGCACGCTGACCCTCTGCTGACATCTTTCCCAGCTAATGACATAAGATACTGCATTCCTGGTTCTGTACATCAGCAGCCATGCAAATTTGCTGAAGCAGTTTCTAGGAGAAACCAGGACTCTGTTTTGTTCTGTTTTCCTTCCACATTCGAAATTCTGGCGCAAACCCATGTTTACTGCTGTCCAGTTTGTAGACCGCTCACCGTGCACGGCGCCAGCCTGCTCTCCTGAAATCACACTACAGGCATCCACCGTTCCCTCCACTCGGCAGGTATCTCTGCACCTCACACTGCCTGTGCCACCGGACGTCCTAAAAGGAATGGGTGCTGTTTGATGAACACGGTACAGCAGCTGACGAGAGGTCACCGTGTTGTTGTGAGTGATCCTTTGTGTTCTCATTAATATCATTATGCCCTCTGCCCAATTACATCCACTTAGAGAGTTGTCAGCTCTCGGTTGGGAAACCCCTGGAGATCTGGGGATACAGCCTGGGTAGGCCAGAGCTTGGGGCATAGCGCCAGAGAACCGACCTCCTGAAGCCGCCCTTCCCCCCCCCCCCCGGGGAACGGATCCCCCTTGTCTGGAGGGTCCGCTGTCACTCTGGGAGGACTGCTGGCCCCTCCACCCGGAGTTCTGAAGTGACAAAGAAGATGCAAATGGACCGTAACACGACGAGACCCGGTGGAACCTCACGTCTGATGCCTTCTTCAGGCCTCACAGAGGAAAATGTGAATGTCCACAAATGAAAACCATAAGAACAATAATTCCACTCAAGTTACAATCAAACATAAATCATCATAACAAAAGGTTTTATATAGAACTACCTATTGTCTTCAGTTTGTTGATACTCTATATCATTTCAAGAATTTTCATCAGATACAGCTGAAAAAGCCAGAATAAATTTATACAATAGTAACCGTAATAATAATAGAATAGAATGGTATAATTATATGATGGTAAATGTAAGATCCTCCAAGTACATCCCTTACCTCTCAGTTAATTGAGGGAGTTGCCAATCAAATTTTTACAAACGTGGCATTCAGCCTAACGAGATACACAGCTGGCATCATTCTCCTATCTGCCTACTGGAGAATCCCTTACTTATATACAACATAACAGTCCGTTTGCATCTTTGTCACTTCAAGGAGTATGTTGCCTTGTGGGGCATATGTTACACAGCTGATGTAATTTACAATTTGTTTTTCATTACATTGACTTTATACATAAGCATATGGAGTAGCGGTCCATCAGTGGCTATTAGCCATGAGCTATAGATAGGAACTCTGGGTCTGGGGCAAGTGATGCTCTGTATTCTTGGTGCTGGGGGGGGGGGGGGAAGAGTGGGAGGGCTTCTAGTGTCCTGGCCCCACTGCTGGACCGCCTGAGGGCACCTGGTATTTCTGGCCACGGTGTGACAAAGTGTTGGACTGGAGGGGCCATTGGCTTCTCTTATGTTCTTATCACACACAACTGATTGTAAAAAGTGTTAAAAGGAAACAGCTTTATATATAGTTTAACACATGGTGCTGTAGTTTTGATATTTAACCTTAATACACCATGGTCCTTTTGTTGTATTGCGCCAACCTGGAGTCTGGCAACCCTACAACCACTGTAGTGTAAATCAGCGTTACCCCGTATCAGTTTTCCCTGCTTCTTTCTCTCCTTCCGACATAACGGTCAACCTATCTTTTATCTTCAAGTATCTGAAGGGCTGTCATGTAGAAGATGGAGCAGATCTATTCTCTCTTGCTCTGGGGATTGAGATCTATTCTCTCTTGCTCTGGTGATTGAGATCTATTCTCTCTTGCTCTGGGGATTGAGATCTATTCTCTCTTGCTCTGGACTGAGCCCGGGGCCTTCGTGCTCCACCCCTGCACCACCGCACAGCGGAGGAAGGGCCGCCTGGGTGACTGCAGCTCATCTCCAGAGGAAACGCGCGGTGCCATTTTTAAAGCACCGCCCCCCCCACACCCCCTCACAAGAGACTTCAACGGGTGCGGACCCCCTTCCACGGCATCCCAAACCCTGCCAGCCAGGCACAAGGCCAATGAGCTGGACGAGACTC
>NW_015161990.1:546111-546332 GCF_001447785.1 Gekko japonicus | reverse complement strand
TTCCCCCACAGGGAGGCAAGGCAACGTCTCGGTGCCAGTCCCGAGGCAGACGTGGCTTCCGCAGGCAGCACACGCAAGAGGCGCTCTGTAGCCTGCACTCACCTGCTCCAGAGGAGGCACCGGGGGGAGGGGGGCCCTGTGGGCAGCCACGCCCAGGGACCGCTGAGTCAGGCAGCCCAACCGGGGGGGGGGGGGGGGGGGGGAAAGGCACAAGGGCCAGG
>NW_015161990.1:524629-545868 GCF_001447785.1 Gekko japonicus | reverse complement strand
GAAGGGCCAGACCCCCTTCCCGAGATGCCGAGGGGAGGGGGCGGGGGGTGGGGGCGGGCACAAGCAACTGCCGAAGCTCTCCTGCTCATTTCCTTCTCCATTTAATGCATTTCTACCCCCCCACCCCCCAGAGGGGCTTACATCATTCTCGTCTCCTCCATTTTATCCTCACAACAACCACCCTGTGAGGTAGGCAGGCTAGGCCAAGAGAGCGCGTGGCTGGCCCAAGGTCATCTGAGCCTGGCTCCCCCCCAGGTCCTAGAGTCCAACAACACACTCTGAATCACTGCGCTGTACTGGCCCTTCCAGGGCGTGGCCCGGCCGCGGGGGAAGTCTGGAGGGTGCCGCCACAGCCCTCTACACTCTGCCCCTGTGCCAGCAGCAGAGGCAGGCGGATCAGGGTCTCCACCACTCGACAGCTGCTCAGCCATCCACAGCACATGGGCAACGTGGGGGACACGAGGACCCAGACGGACGCATCGGAAGTCTGGAGGGACTGTGCAGAACGTCGCTCGCAGCCTCCACCCCCGGGCACATCTCCCTTGCGGCGCAGCCTCACGGGTTTCCTGCGGAACTGGCACCTGGCCATGATGAGCTGCCGCCTCTCGCCATCCTTATTGCGCCAGGAAGCCATCTGCAGGAGGCCTCCTCACTCTCCAAAGTCCACACCCCAAGCAGCCCAGCTTCAAGCAGGAGAGCGTGGCCTTCGCGTGCCATGTCACAGGTGGCGTCAGTTGACAACCAGGACGTTCTCCTCCAGAGGGGTTCTGGGGGGTGGGTGGGGGTGTACAGAGGAAAGAAGAGAAGAAAGCCATCAGGCTGGATACCCCTTGACACCCCCTCTCTTGCAAGCAGAAAAGCACGACGTGTCCGAGACTACAAGCAGCAGCCTTGATACCCACACCAAGCCATCTCCCCCCCCCCCAGTACTCACTGCATGTTCTGGGGGCTCAGTCCAAACCCTCAGCCAGCACCTCTCCACTGGGTGGCAGCAGAGGGCAGCAGTGAGCCCATCTTCTGGGCAGGGGGGAGAGAGGAGCCTTTCCTGTTCTTGCCCCAGCTGCTTAACCCCGAAGAAGAAGACGAGTATAGATGCAGCTACCCCCACCCCACCCCCAGCAGACTTACGGCTCACAGCAGCAGCAGAAGGCGGAGCACGAGGAGCTGTTTCCCCGGCGAAATTTCCCAGACTTCGGGCTGTCCTTGCAGGCGGCTATGTAGGCATGGAGCTGCGTGGTGGCCGTCTCGCCCTCGCACTGATGCTGCAAGGACGAGAGGCGAGAGGGATTCAACGGGGCCCGGTCTGCCCGCTAGCTGGCCTCTCACAGGACTGTGCTAAGGGAGGGGCAAACCTATCTACCCAGTCGGGGCAGATCTGGAACTGAGTGGGATCCCCTCCCCCCCCCGCGAACAAAGTTCAGGAAACTGCCCCCCACCCCCACCCCCGCTCACAAGTCCCTCTGATCCGGACCACCTGGCACTGAGGCGAGGCCCCGTGCCGGAGCCCCCACGCTTGAGCTCTCTCTCTGTCCAACACAAGACAGCTCAGTCCCTAGTCGAACCACCTTGATGGTCTCGTAGGAGCCGGTGATCAGAGCGATGAAGAGGCTGAGCACCATGTAGATGAAGAGGCTGATGAAGGTGTACAGGTAGAGCTGGCTGAAGAGCCACACCAGGTAGCTGTTCTGCTGCATCTCAGCAAACGTCACAAACATGTCGTCCCCGTTGATGAGGGAGAAAAGGCACTCTGACACCATCGAAAGGGAGCGGAACTGAAACCGGACCAGGCAGAGAAGTAAACAGACAAGGAAGACACAGATTCAACATGCAGAAGCAGCTGGTGCTGTTCACAGCAGGACAGTGCCTATTAACAGGAAGGTCAGCAGTTTAGCCGTTTGAGAACCGAGTGTGCCGCGTGACGGAGTGAGCTCCCGTCTCTGGCCCCAGCTCCTGCCAGCCTAGCAGTTCGAAAGCAAGACATGGCAAGGAGATCAATAGGGACTGCTTTGGTGGGAAGGAGGTCAGTGTTCCGTGCACCTTGGCCACATGACCACGGAAACGTCTCTGGACAGCGCTGGCTCTTCGGCTTGGAAACGGAGATGAGCACTGCATCCCTAGAGTCGGATTCGACTGGCTTTCGAGCAAGGGAGACCTTTACCATTACCTCTATTCCACAGGCAGATTTTCTGCAGCAAGTTCACCGCAAGAGAAGGCAAGTCACAATGCCTAACCTTATGTTGCTCCAGCTCAGATACTGCAGCAAGGATTCAGAAGTCAGATACTTACTGCAAACCAGAGTGGTTGGTGGCAAAACCATTCAGTACAAACTCGGGATTATGGACCTCATACAGTCATCACTGAGTTGCAGGATCAGCCCCACAGTTCAGCTAAACTCCCGCCAAACGCATAGTCAGCCCGCTGTGATAGGCAGATCTTGCAGACAGGCAGACCATCTGTGCACAGCTCATATTGAGAAGCTTGCATCTCTGTGGATATGGCCCAAGGCGAACCATCCACACTTCGGAGCGCTAATTTTTTGCATCCTTCTGACATTTGAGAGAGAGAGAGAGAGAGAGAGAGAGAGAGAGAGAGAGAGAGAGAGAGGGGCAGAGCTTTTGTTGAAGAACAGAGCAGGGAACCCTCAGGGCAGAGGGGGGAAGTTCCGATAGGCTGCTGAACTGGAACCAATCCCCGCCGTTTCTCTTTGAGATGCAAGGGGGGCTGGCGCCTTTATCACAAGGGTACAGGTGGATTGAGCTGTGGTGGCTCAAGTGGTTAAGACGCTGAACTGCAGGCTGTGGAAGGTCGGTAGTTCGGCAGTTTGAGACCCGAGTGTGCTGCATGAAGGAGTGAGCTCCCATCTCTAGTTCCAGTTCCTGCCAACCTAGCCGTTCGGAAGCAAGAAATTGCAAGTAGATAAATAGGTACCGCTTCGGTGGGAAGGGAACAGCGTTCCGTGCACCTTGGTGTTTAGTCATGCTGGCCACATGACCACGGAAACGTCTTCGGACAGCGCTGGCTCTTCGGCTTGGAAACGGAGATGAGCACCGCAGCCCTAGAGTCGGACTCGACTGGCCTTCGAGCAAGGGAGACCTTTACCTTTTACAGGTGGATTCAGCACGTGCTGCGGGCAGCCAGGAGAGGCCTGCCACACGTTGCCTCCCTCGAGAGGACTCCCGGATGGCCACCCAGCAGCCCCGCCTGGCCACGCCACCCCTTCACAGGCACGAGCACCACTCATGCCCCTCTCCCCGAGAGGACATTCTGAAAGAGGTATTGGCTCCGCTCGCTTTGGCACCGGCCTCCTGCCGCTCAGCACCACGGCCAGCTCCTGCCCGGTACCTTGACATGGTAGGGTCCCAACACGATCCAGCCGCAGAAGCAGTAGCCCAGGTAGATGACCGCCACACAGCAGCAGAAGCGGATGACGTTGGGGAAGGCAACTCGCATGGTGACTATCAGAATCTGGGGGAGAAATCGAGTGAGAAGGCTTGCCGGGGAGCGGGGCGGGGGGGGGGAGGGATATAGGGTTTTGGACTAGGGTCTCTGGGAGGGGCCAAGTTCAAGTTCCAGATCAACCGCGGACTTGTCTGTCAAGTCATCAGTGACCCCCAATGAGAAAACCTAGGCTCCATAAACACGGGTACACGCAGGAATGACTCTGACCTGCAGCGTAACCCACATTACACTGCACACACGTAAGATTAGGTACCGGGTGCGGAATTGATCACTTTGAACATCTGTGTTTTCGTTAAAATGAAAAACAAAAACAAAGTTTCAGGCACAAGATCTGGGAAGTCCCTCCTGGTCTTGTCTCTAGAGCTGCCTGCCACTGGGGGGGGGGGAAGCAGATGTTAAACACTCACGTTGTACTTCTGGAAGAAGCTGAGGTACCGCATGACTCCGACCCAGACCAGGAGCGTGGAGGTGCCCAGGAGGATGCTGCACACATCGTAGCTGGCCAAGTTCTGTCAACGACAAACACCGGTCGCTTTTGAGGCCCCCCCCCCCCCCCCCCCGTGCTCCAGTGGCTACGGGGAAACGACACACACTGACGTCTCATTCAGACATGACAGAGGTGATGCCAGTGGTGGTGAAGGAAGAATGTCTGGCTGGTGCGGATCCATTCGATTCAGACGGAACCGCAGGCGTCCAGGTCGCCCCACTGCTGGCTGGCCTAAGAGTGGCAGTGTCCCCAAAGAGAGGGAAGCCTTAAGGGGGCGATTCCAACAGGAGATTTTGCTGAACGTGAGGAGTTCATTCACAAGCTCACCACAGCAAACCCTCCAGGCTGAATAGGGACACGGGATTCTTATGTTCAGGTGGGTCACCGTGTTGGTCTGAAGCAACAAAACAAAGTTTGAGTCTGGTGGCACCTTTGAGACCAATGAAGTTTCATTCTGGGCCTACGCCTTCACGTGCACGCACACTTCTTCAGGTGGGATTCTTATCCCACTACAGGTGCTAATTTCCTGACCCCAAAGCACTTTCCACTCCGCTCTCATCAAGCTGACTGCAGCCTGCAGGGTGTACCTCCGCCCCCCTGGCTCCTTTCTCTCTCACACCCCTCCCACCTTCTGCCTGGGACTGCAGGACACGGAGACCTGCACCCCTGCACTTGTACCCGAGACAGGGGAGGGTCTTTGACTGAACTTCGCTGGCCTCTCAGGTGTTGCTGGACTCAAATCTGGCTGTTCTATGGCAGACCCAACATGGCCACCCCCTAAAACAGATTTCTTTAGGGCCTGATATAATGGATGATAAAGCCAGTCACTGGTGTTGCTGGACGTGCCTTCTTTCAATTCAGGCTAGCTCCTTATCTGAACTCTGCTGACCTGGCTACGCGCCGATCCAGGCTGCCGTAGCCTTCAGACTGGACTACTAGGGAAGGCAGGCTCCTTCCAAAGAGCGTCCGATAGAGGGTGAATCGTTTGCAGCAGCGCTGGCTGTGTTTGTTCTAGTCCTAGCCCTTTGCTAACCCTGTGCATTGCTAGCTGCCCTGCATCGGAGGAGATCAGGCAGAACAGAAATGTTTCAAAGAAAAAGGGCTACCCCCCTTCTTTGCACCATGAGCTTTGGCAGCTGAGACTGCAGCCCATAATGATACAAAGCCTTTCCAGGGATGTGACCACCACCCACCGTCTGCCAAGCCAGCTGCTTACCTTGGACTCGATTCCAATCTTCATGATGGTCCCAGAGACAGTGAGGATGTCACTCACGACCAGCAGGATGTACCAGCCGTTCACAAACTCCATGCGGTCTGACAGGCAGACACCCTGGTCGTAATGCTGCTGGAAGAACTGGCTGAACTCCTGGAAACAGAAAAGGGTGTGTCCCCCTGCTGAGCTGCAGTCCTCCCTCGCCTCTCTTGTGCCCGAAGGGAAGGGCAGGGCCACTTCTGGCTAAGCCTGGAAGGTCGTGCCCTTGGAAAGATGCGGGCTGGGCGGCTCCTTCCTGGGCCTGACGATCCACCTGCTTCCAGGCCCCAGCCTTTCTGAGCCTGTTGGGCCCCTTTGGAACTAGGACACCACAAGGTGGTGGGGGTGGGGGTGCAACTACAAAATGGCTGCTGCAGGAGTCAGAGCCACACATATGCACAGGGAAAGCCCAACTGCAGGGGAGAAGAGGGGTGATTTAAGAAATACACCTTGGAGGGGGGGGAGAGATGTGAGAGAGAATAAAACCGGCCCTGTGGTGGCAGTTCCATCTGAAACACTGTTCTAACCTGGGCAGCCAATCCCATCTCCAGTGGCCAATCAGAAGCCCTGCTGGACAAGAGCCCCACACAGCCCCACCCACTTTCTCGAAACACTTCGGGGGGGGGCACCACTGGGCAAAGGTGTGGGCACACACCATGCTGCACCCACAGGCATGACCGCGCTGGGGACCCCTGGGCTAGATGGATCCACGACAGGACCGAATATCCAGCCGCTCATGTTCCAGCCTTGCCTCCCTGTGGCATCCCACGTGGCCCTGCAGTCCCATGGATTCCCACTGGGGCATGAAACTGCTCCTGCAGCAGTCCTTACATGTTGCAGCCGAAGGCCCCTGACAATCGAGCGGGTGCACAGGATGAAGGAAAGCACGCAGACGAGGAGCACAACCACATCAAAGAACATCCGTGAACTATTGTCTCCTGCAAGGAAGAGGGAGGGCAGCACTTAATTGTCGAAAAAGCTCCAAACTATTTAGCGCTCATTCAGCATGCAGGGCTCTAAAGAACAAACCCCAAAGCTTCAGGTCCCAGCCAGTGTTCCCTCTAAGCTGAGTGAGTGTGAGCTAGCTCAAAGTGTTTTAGCCTCTGGCTCACACATTTTTGTCTCAGTTCAGGAAGGGATGGCTCCAGAGCAAACTAATTTATGCAGCAACCAAATGGCTCGCTCACAACTTTAATGCCAGTGGCTCACAAAGTAGAATTTTTGCTCACAGGACTCCACAGCTTATAGGGAGCAAGATATCTAGATTTTCTAGAATGGTCTTGCATTAGCAGAAAGTACCTATTGCCAGAGAAATACACTCCCATATTGGAAGCCAGTGCTACAGAAACAGTCAGGATCCAGGTGTGTTTGTTAACAAAATTATCAACAGTGGGGCCCCGGTGAGATTTCCCCGTTTGCAACACTGCTGCTGCACACAGCGTAGCTCTGCTGCCCCCTGTTCTCAGGGGATTTAAACCCCCTCATGTATTGTTTTTTAATTTCCAGGTTTTTCTGCAAGTTTGATGAAAAATCTGTTTAGCCTACATGTGGCCCTGATACATAGAAGCACTGCATAATACTCAATAATGTCTTGTGAACAGGGGCTGGGTATTTCCCCCCCAGGGATTCGGGGGTAGAAGGAGCTCAAGAAGACACAGAAAATGCTGGCATGGGACACACAGCAAGGTCTGTAACACTTCAAAATGCTACAGCTTCCCAAAGGAGTCAAATGCCCTTTCCTGCTCTGGCACTAACCATCTGGTCATTAAAGATGAAATTTACACACTTCCAGCACGGAAGCCCCCGTCCTTTGCCAAAGAGAGCTTTGGTGCTTGCGGTGTGCTAAATTCACCCTGCGTCCAGTCTGTACCTTTGCCAAACACACTGGGGTCTTTACACTCCTGGATGTCCACTCTGTTGTCCAGATGGATCTTCACTCGGCCACTATGTGCTTTGTTGTCAAACACGATCTGGGGGAGGGGTGGCAGAGAAGGACAGGAGAGCGTCAGACACCGGAGAGAGAAGCCTTAACAGTGAGAGTCTTCCTCACATGAGAAGGGTCCTTAAAAGAAAGAGAGGGAAGGGGACGCACAGCTGTAGAGACTCACCATTATGGAGAAGGTGTAGCAGTCTGGGATTTCATTGTTGATGATGGTCTGGATGTTGATGGCTTTCAGCTTGAACTGGAGGGTGACATTTATCAGCCTGCCAGAGAAAAAGATTTGGTGAATCAACTCTAGAGATGTGGGAAAAAACATTAGAAGAAAATCAGAAGAATTCAGGAGAAACACACAGACATTTCTCCACCTCAAACACAGGAAGTTTTGGGAAGCACTGAAAAAATGTCCTGTGAAATATTTTATCTTGGAATGAGGGGAATGATTTTTAAAACAAGAATTGACTCACTTAATGTTTTGATTGAAGATTTTTAGGTAAGGCAGTCTACAGTATTAGATAATAATTTCTGTAAACATACCTGTGGCGTCCTCCTGATTAGGGAGGACTGGTTTTACTTTAAAAGTGTTCTTTATTTTGTTTTACTGGGTATATAAGGCTGCCACCAGGAAATTTTAAGGACTTCCAAACCATTATGCTTCTACTTCTGTTCTCACTGGTTAGGTAGACCGAGTTCAAGGCCCACGAGGGACTATGTGGTCCTGGGAAGTATTTCCTTCAGAGCTGGTATACTTAAAGAGGATTTATTAAAATAAAGCATGAATAAGAGGGTAGTACAATGTAACAAGTAATGTGTAAATACTGAAGGACTGCTTGGTGTATCACACACAATCTGCTCCCTTACTGACAGGGATCTTTCAGGTAACTTTGTAACACTTTAACTCAAGGTCATATATGTTCACTGTTTCTCTCCAGGACATACAGCCTTTCCTATAACTTGTCTTCAACTAAACTTTCATTTATTTTTCTCTATTCTCTCAGCCTTCCTTCTGTTTCTCACTGAACTAACTTATTCCACACAGGACTGCTTCTAACTTCTTTCATACACAGAACTAACTGCTTGTCTAACTCATTCCCCACACAGAACTGAACTTATCAACTGTCAAACCTGTAACTGTAAAACCTGACTGACATACATACTCATCCACTCATTTTCACTTCCAAAACCCCTCCCCCTCTCTGTCAACCACCAATCATACCACACTTGCCTCTCTCAACCACTCTAGTCTGTCTACCACAGCCATGCAACCAAACTTTTAAAGAGACAAACACACACCAAAAATAAGGAATCATTACAATACCCAACATATTTGCAAAGGTATGTAACTATGCTGCTAATATTGTGAATGCACGAGACATCTTCTGTCCAAAGAAGTCGCTACTACCACTCTCTCTCTTTCTTTAAGGAACAATGTGGGGTTTTTCCTTTTTTCAACTTTTATTTTTCCTTCCTCTCAGGTGGCAAGAAACGTGTGCTCAGGGAGCAGAGAGTGCAGAAATCCCCCCCCCCAAAAAAAATGTTGAGTATATCCACAAATTTGCTTGCGCATATGGTGTAGGGTGTGGAGCGGGGAATGCAAGAGGCACAAGAACCCCGCCCCAGAGATGAATATGTCTGAATATAAATAATAATTCTGCTTAAAAGGGTTAGGGTTTAATACTATGCGTGTTGCGTTTAATTTCATCTACGCAGCACGTAGCCAGAGAGAGAGAGAGAGAGAGAGAGAGAGAGAGAACCAGCTAAGTGACACGGGGCCGATTGCGGCTGCCGCCCACGTGTGGTGCCGCCACCAAAGGGGTGGTGGTGGTTTCCCCTCTCAGGGGTTCAGAAGGACTCTCCTGTGTCTGGGTAGACTCAAGATGTGTCAACTTCTCGTTCACCACCCTGTGTCATCTGGACCTGTGACTTGGAAGGAACAAGCTCACAGGATGCACGGTTATCCTACACACAATGTCACAGGTAATTAATTAATTAATTAGCCTAGCCAGGGGGGGGGGCACTGAGGGTTGGCAGTACCCCCCCCCAAAATGCAAGTTCCCACCCCCAGCTCACGTTTCCTGCCAGCGCTCTGAGCAGCAGCAGAGGAATTTTTTTTTTTAAGTTTAAATGGCCGTCAGGCCTGTGGCCTGCTGTCACGTCTGGGAAACCCCGCCTTTCTATCCTGTGGGAACCCAAAGCAGCTGACATCCTCCTCCCCACCCCCATTTTACCCTCACAACTACCACCACCACCCTGTGAGGGAGGCTAGCCCACCCAGCAAAGTTCCACGGCAGAGCCGAGGGCAGGACTGTGGCCCAACTGCAGCCTGGGAGCCCCACGCGCGCCTCTTTCACAGTCTCGTTTAACGTTCATAAAAAGCAAATCTGCCTATTTGTCAGCAGAAACGTGTGCGCGTAATATTTGTTCATGTCTTGTGGCTCTCAAACATCTGACGTTTATTCTGTGTGGCTGTGACGTTGAGGCAGTTTGGCCACCCCTGGCCTAGGGCAACACGTTCACTGCTGCACTACACGGGCTTTAACAACACCCAGCTAGAAAGAACGTTGCGAAACACCCCCCCACACACTGCACTTGGGGCCCTCGAAACAGAGCATGGTGGTCTTTCTGACAAAGTGAAAAGGCTCCAGGGCGCGGCTGAAGGAAGACGAAGGGAGGGATTTAGTAGGAAAGTGCAGAGCAGTGCAAAAATACTGGGGAGCTCACAGAGAATTGTCCACAGTCCTCAGGCCACATTTACCCACCCTCTGCCATGCAGCCTCAGAAAGTAAAGGACTGGGGGGGAGGGGGGAGAGAAGCGAAGGGACAGCAGCAGTGAGGAATGTTACCAACGCCTTTCCGTACTGGACTGTACGGCAGAGCAGCGGCCTCAGACTCGAGACCGTTCCAAGGGCTAGAAGTCCGGGGAAGGGAGCCACGCGGGGACTCTGGACTGCGTTTTGAGGGAGGCTAGTCTCATGAGGCTGGAGCAGGCGGAGCAAGCAGACTTAGGCCCTCAGGGCACAAGGAGCCAGTCCCAAGGCTGAGCACAAGCTGGGTGGGATTTCATCATAGGGTGATTTTAGCTCTGTGGGTGACTGGGGGGAAGCAGAGAGTTATCCAGAGTGAGCCCCCAGCCTGGCCGAGAGGGCGGGGGGGGTGCGTTGGGGAAGAGGTCTTAAAGCAGGAGGCTCCCCAAACGGGGACAGGTTTGGGACAAGAAAAGAGCCTGGCAGTTACTGCAAGAGCTCTTCTGAGTCCGCCATCCCAGGTTTCACCTGTTAAGCTAGATCCAGACGGGACACAACGGGGCACAGCGCTCCTACCGGCAGGCGGGCCTTCCCCAGGGGGGTGGCGCTTGGGCTCTGGGATGCCTGCCCGGCACCTCCTTTACTCTCTCTCTCTCTCTCTCAGGTGCCAGGCCAAGACACTCCTTTTTACCCGGGTGTTTAACGGATGGACTCCATCGTTTTAAGCCGTTTCTGCTGTCTGCTTTTACCTCGGGTTTGTTTTATGGATGTCATTTTCGGCTGCTGGGCAACGTGTGTGCTGTTTTTATGCCCTTGAGCAAACAAGCAGGGAGAAGGTGGCCAATCATGAGACCCACCAAACATACAAAAGCAACTTTGGAAAGGGAAAACAAAATCTGTTCTTTGCAAAAATATTGCATTATAAAATATAAGCTATTAAGTAAAGTACAAATACAGTACGAAACGTGTGATTCCATTAAAAGACGTACAATTACAAGCGGGACACAAGCCCTGCTGACATGCTACCCTGAAGGGACATAGGGCACCCTCTTCATGCTGTCGGGACAGAGACAAAGGTAAGCGCCCCTGGCAGAATGAAGACTTCGAGGTTGGTGCACACCACCAGGCCTGTTTCCAACGGACACCCTTGTCAAGCTGTGGAGTCTTCATAAGGCTTGTGGGGACAGCCACTGGAGACAGCCGCTTGTCACTAGGGACGCTGGCCGCCATGCACTTGTGAATTCCTGGAAACTGGTGAAGTCCCACAAGCCTTACGAAAACTTAACAACTTGATAAAGATATCAATTTAAAACCTCTCTAACAGAGTAACTGGAACAAGGCAACTCAGTGATTTCCAAGCAGACTTTTTATGTTAGGGGCAGAAAAACACATCCTGCCAGGGTTGTTATTACTGAGTATCTTGCTCAATGCTTGCTCCCCCTCTGTTACGATTTATTGCATGCTGCACCCTGCCTATCCCTCAGTGCTTAACAAATATCAAGAAAATACAGCTGTTTACTTGTAAAACTTGAGCGTAAAATTCCTGTAGCTGTAGCCTGGCTCTTGGTAGACTGGAAAATCTCTCACAGGGTCCGGCGAAATTATCTTTTCTGGGGGATCCACACCCAGGCACTCTACAGGGAAAGGAGACACTGCTTAAGAACAGACCTGTGGGATTTGTGCGTCAAAAGCAGGTTCAGGGTATCTGTCCCAATTAAGTTGCATTTTCTCCATCCTGTCTTCCTCCTGCAATGCAACACATAGAAAACAGGATTCCCAAAACAGAACCCACCCTGCACAAAACAGTGATGAGTGAAAGCCTCATCTTCCCTGAGTCCACGTTTCAAATCAACAAAAAACTGCTCTGGAACAGGAGTGCAAATCAGAAAGGTGGAGGTGGGTACAGCAGCCTCCGGGCCCTAACGAGGACTGCACAACACCATACCATCGTCTATATCAGGGCTGCCTTTCTTCTCCCACACCCAATATAGACCCCACATGGCTGGACCGGAGGCAAGCAATGGAAGCCGCGCACACGCACACACACACACACACACCCAACAGACACACGCACACTGTGTATGCAGAACAGGTGAGACACACACACACACACACCGGGGACCGCGGGGAAGAAGCTCACACTCACCAGTGACAATCTTGGGATCGATGTTGAAGGTGTCGTTGGCGGGGTCAATCCTCCCTTTGCGGTAGTACTGCTGGCAGAGCATGAGAGCTGACTGGTTGGCCCCGGCTGCACGCACATAGGCATAGCGTCCGATCGTCTCATTGGGAAGGGCCAAGTACTGAGGGGGGAGAGCTGCCGTCAGCACCCTGCCTGCCGGTCATGCCCAGCGGTCCCCCCGACGCGGGGCGCACACGGTCCCTCCACCTCCCCAGCAACACACCTGCTCCCCCTCCTCCTCACCTTGCCCACGGCATAGGAGATGCGCTCGTAGACATCCGCCTGCGTGTAGACCGCGTACGTGTCCTCTGACCCCTCTGCATAGTCCTTCAGGAAGAGGTGCTTGAAGGTCATGGTGTTCTCCTCCTTGAAGGTCACGACCATCTGGTTGCTGAGTCCAAAGAGGATGAGCTGCAGGAAGGGGAACCAGTCAGCACGCAGCAAAAGGGGGAGGGGGAGGAGGGGGAATTTGGAAAGCTTCCGTCTTGCGCCAGCTGACTTCTCAGACCGCTGTCTTCCTTCACCATCGGGGCCCTCCGGGGACTCAGCCAGAGAATGCCGCTCCTTCCTCACTCTGAAGAACCTTCAGCGGAACCTGGTGACTGACTGGTAGCCCATGAAGGGACTGCAGAAGGGGCATGAACCACCTGTTCCACTTTGTACCCAGTAGTAGTAGGCAGCCCGCAGACTGCATTACCACGGTCCAGCCGCAAGCTAACCTCAGCATGGATCCACATGGCCAGATCGGCTAAGCAAGGCATGGGGTCCTCTCCCAGCCTGAATGAAGCTAAAAGAATACCTCCTTCCTTGCCCCTCCGACGACAATTCCCGGATCCGGTATAAACCCTGCGCTCCTGACCGAGTCAAGTGCAGAGCGGCGTGCCCTTCAAGAACTCAGAGCCTTCCTAACCGTCCTGACTTGTCAGGATTCAGTTCCAGTTTGCTTGCCTCACTAACCACACACTCAGGCACACACACGTCCAGGACCTCCACAGTTATCAGCAGGCGATCCGGACAGAGAAGGACAGAGCCGGGTGTTGAGAACGTGTGGAGAGCCAGGGCGCTGCAGTGGTCAAAGTGCTGGACCAGGGTCGGGGAGACCCAGGTTCAAGTCCCTACTCGTGCCACGGAAGCTTCCCGGGCGACCTCGGCTGGTCCCACAGTCGCAGCCTAACCCTACCTCGCAGGGCCGCTGTGAGGGTGGAGGAGAGGAGGCGGATGGAGGGCACTCCCCGGGTCCCCCCTGGGGGGAGAGAGGGAGGCAGGCAGGGTATAGACAAAATAAGCAAGCGGGTTGACTAGCACAAGCGGCTACGGCTGTGGGCCTTGCGGAATCCCACCCGTCCCGCACGACCGACAGCCGGTCTCCATCAGCCGCACTCCGAGCCCTGCTGATGAGGGGGGCTGCATCCCAGCTTCTGCCCTAACAGGGTCAAAGGCAGAATGTGAATCCCTGAGACACCGACCGAGAGGCCCACGGCCCCGGCCGGCATCCAGACGGAGATCACGGACTGAGGCCACCGGCACCACCTCCGTCCTACAGCCCAGCTGGAAGAGCTGCTCTTCCTGCCCTCTCACCCAGAAGGGACACTTTAGAGACGGGGCCAGAATCGGCCACATCGTTCTCTAGCAGGGATTTTTTTTTTTAAAGCAGCAGACGGATGACCTCCTCAGCCCACGGGCCCACGAGCATCATGGTGCCTCCTGCTGTGTATTTCAGGGAAGCTGATGGGGCTAATGGGAAGAACCTGCGACTGGCTGCCTTTACATAAGGGGGGCCCCTTTCCACTCTCCTCTGAGTTGTGTTCTCTCTCTGTGTGTGTTATTCTTTGTGAGTTATTCCCCACTCCTGTCCTCTTAACGTGCGTGTGGGGATGCCCACGCAATAGCTCAAAAAGATTGGGGATCCCTGGCCCAGGACACCAAGGCATTGCTGCCAGGTTGCTGGGGGAAAACAGGGGGCGTACTCATCAGTAGCCGTTGTTCCTTGAGCAATCTTTTGTGCCAGCACAGATTGGGAACACTGCATAGGTGCAGTGCGCAGCCACGGAGTTTTCCAGGGCGTGAGGAGGGCTCCTCTCTCCCAGTGGCCTTGGCCACCCTTTCCTACCACATAACCCGGAAGGTGAGCCTGAGTGGTTGCTCCCACCCGGGAACCCACAGCCAAAGGGGGACATGACACTGGGAGACGCTTGGTGCCGGGGGGGGGCAACAGTGGGAGGGGCTTCTGGTGTCCTCCTGGCCCCACTGCCGGACCTCCTCCCGAGGGCCCCTGATGGTATTTCTGGCCACCGTGTGACAGACAGAGTGCTGGACTGGAGGGGCCACTTGGCCTGGTCCAACACTGGCTTCTCTCCTCTTAGGTTCTTAGGCTGGCAGTCCCCAGCCATTTTATGTTCCTAGGCTCAGAGAATTTTATATTTTTAGTTTATATGTTTACTTTCTACTGTGATCTTTGTGCTTTTTCTTGATGCTTTATTTTAAAAACTGCATTGCCAAATCCCACTACCCCCCCCCCACCTTTCCATTTTAGGCAGGCATCTTTTTTGGGGGGGGGGAGAAGGTTTGGGAGGTGTCAGTTAAATAAACAAAATATTGCAAGAGTTTTAAGCATATCTGTATTCTAAATAAAAATAATATATTTAATTGTGTTTGTATCTTTTATAAAGTTTAGATCTCTGCTACCTGGCATTACATTTTATGACACGCATGGCCTGACCCCACAAAGTCCCATTTATGTCAGATCCCGCCCTTGTAATAAGTGAGTTAAATACCCCTGGATTAGCTGGACCACTGGTCTGACCCAAAAGGGCTCCTTAAGTACTATTTCATACAACGAACAACTGACCAGTGGAACTCCCTGCAATAAAAAGTGGTGACAGCCAATGTCGCCTCTAAACTGTAGTCATGTGAGGTTCTGGCATTAAAGTTGTGAGCGAGCGATCTGGCTACTGCATAAATTATCCTGCTCTGGAGCCATCCTTCCTGAGCGGAGACAGAAATGTGTGAGCCGGAGGCTAAAAAACTGTGAGCTAGCTCACACTCACTCAGCTTAGAGGGAACACTGGTGACATCCACTACCTGAGACACATTTTTAAAGGAGTTGGAAAACCTAAAGAGAACAGGTCCATCTTTGGCTATGGCAGCGAAAGGGGACCGCTAAGTTCAGAGGTGTCTGAAGCAGACAATCAACAAACAGCAAATCTTCAGGCTACACCCAGAGCAAGTCCAGCTAGGGATCCCCACCCCACCCCCACCCCGGGTCCACCTACCTGGATGGTAACAATGAGTATCTTGACCAGCTGGAGCACCAACTTAAAAGGCTTGCGGCCTTTGGCACGAAACTTGTCGCAGGGGCTCATGAAGTAATACTTAAGGCGCCTGCGGAGGTCCTCCTCTTCTGGCTGCAGTGAAGCCGCACTGAGGCTCATCTTGCCTTCCTCATCCTGGGACCCGTAGCTGTTCACGGGGGTCAGCAGCCTCTGTGTCTCTGTCAAGACACAGAAGAACACAGAGCATCACAACAGTCCCCCCCCCCCGTTTCATGCCGTAAGAACAGAACTCCCTCCCCAAAGCAATTCTTGTATTAAGTGGCCCAATTCAGAGGCTTTCTGAATCTGCCAGTTTTTCAGCACCCTAAATTCCTGGAGTGCAGGATGCAATTATTCTTAACGCAAGCCTGATACCTCTTTCCCCTTTCCCCAAAATTAGGCAAACAATGAAAAGCTTTACAGTTCTGTGAAGTGCTCAGAGCATCTGATGTCCTCCTTACCCATCCTGCAGTCCTAGATTCAACCGCTCCCAGGAAGATCTGCCACTAATCTGTGCTTCTTGGGCTCTGCTGAGGCATACAGCAGGTCAGGGAACACCTAAGGATACGCATATACAAACACACGTGAGTTCACGCCTTTGGTGAGGTAATGCCAAGCCATGACTGTACTGAACAGCCAGCCACGGGAACTGTGATCGCTCTGACTGTGACCAAACTGTGACCAGGTAAACCAGGCCTTGCCACATAAAGATCAGTTTCACGGCTGATGTAATATAAAGCAAGTAAAAACTGCTGCCGCCCAACCCCTTGGGGGAGGGGGACAGAGAGGGATGAAAAAAGTAATTACCAAGGAACAGTTTTCAGCAAGGCAGCCCTGTCTTTCTGGTTGCCAAACTAAGGAGGAAACTCCCAACAGGACCTAAACTGAAAAAACAAAAACAAAGTTCAGCACAGACAACAGAGAAATCACCTTTCAATATATTACCGAACAGGCAGCCTCTCATCCCAGTTCAAACAAAATCCTCCAAGGCTCTGAAAAAAGAAGGGTGTCAAGTCCTGGATGCAACCACTCTCACAATCACTCTTGTAGCAGCAAGATTTGTTTATTAAGAGGTAGAAAGGTTCCAAACATAGACAACTTCTGTGTCGTAACTGGGGCCCAGACACCAGTTCCGCCAATGCCAAGCGACCGATCGTTGCTCCCACTCAGCTCACCACACGCCTGCCCCTGCGACTGCCCCTAACACCTGCAAAGTAATGGTTACACTATCTAGAAGCTCCCCAGATCAATGCTCCCTCTAAGCTGTGGAGCCTTGTGAGCAAAAATTCTACTTTGTGAGCTACCGGCATTAAAGCTGTGAGCGAGTGACTTGGCTACTGCATACTTTAGTTTGCTCTGGAGCCATCCCTTCCTGAGCTAAGGCAAAAATGTGTGAGCCGGAGGCTAAACAACTCTGAGCTAGCTCACACTAACTCAGCTTAGAGGGAACACTGCCCCAGACTACAAGGTCACACAGGACAATGAGATCATATCCCTCCCAAGGTGTTCTCAAGACACTCAGGAGGCCCCCGCGTGAGAACTGTTACGAGCTGGCACCAACCAAGCAAAGCAGGCAGCCGTGCACACCCACTCTCCCCCTCCAGTTCCCAGCAGAGATGATGAACAACGGCAGTGAAAAAGAGCAAGGCCGCGTGCAACACAGGAGTTGTAGAAGAGTACATGTGAATCCATAACACAACCGATGGAATAATGAAATGAGGAGCAAAAACCCCTAATGCAAGTGTGAGAAAACAGGAAATATTTGACAAGTGAGGCCCGAGCTCGACAAAGAGTTCCCAGATCTCCATGTTACGTTTTAGGAACTGCATCTCAAATCTCAAGGGCCTCACAAAATTTGATATGTTTATCCATCTCAGGATTACAGAATTTAGCAAAACAAATAAAAACGTCAGGTTCTACAATGCCAAGACCATGGCTACACAACCCGGAAAATCCGCAGCAACTAATGAACTCCAGCTGTGAAAGCCTTCGACAGCAAAACAAAAACATGGCCTTTTGAAGCCTCACGCAGAACCCTGTTCATGATCAAAATACCACTTGTTCGTGAATAACAGAATACACCAAAGTCCCTGTTAGCTGCCGTGGAAATGTTACTGTATTTACTTCATTTATGCTCGGTCTTTCTCATCGAAACTCAAGGGTTACCAGATAATAAAAACAAGGCAAAAAAGAGCATAATACATATAATAAAACTAGATTACACAATTAAAGAACAATGACAAAACAATGTCGTATACCCAATTTAAAAAGCCGCATATAGGGGCATGAAAAAAGAAAACCACCCAACAATTTCACGGGTGATCAACATTTACTATCCTATCACCTATACAAAAGGGGTCCGCTGCAGCACTGCTCTCTCCTGTATAAAAAATCCCCTGCCTGCAAAACGAGAGAAAAGGGAGAACCTTCCTGATTTTGCCTGGCTGGCTATTCCACCAGGTGGGAGCCACCACTTCACCACCCCCCCCCCCCGGACAGGGTGGCACCTTCCGAAAGCCTTCCCCAGATAAATGAAGCCGCCTCAGCAGGGCATACCGAGAGGGCCAGTCCTGCAGATATATGGGTCACAGGCCAGGAAGGGCTTTGGAAGTAATAACCAGCACTTTAAACTGCACCCGGAAATTAATCAGTAACCACTGGAGCAACTACAGAGCAGGGACAAATAGGCATACTCTGTGTAGATCCTGACAGTTAATTTATTTATTTATTATTTATTTATCTTGTACCCCCCCGCCCTCCCCGCCGAAGCAGGCTCAGGGCAGCTTACATAAAGTTACAGGAGATAAAACAAAACAATATAAATATCAGAATAAAACACAGCATAAAAGCACATAATACACATGGATCCACCCCCCTAAACAGCTCCATATTTTGTCAATTTGTTAATGAGTTGTGAGCTTCTGTACCGGGTGAACTTTCCACACTGTCATCAAGAGGACAAACCCACGTAGAGCGTCTTTCAACAGTCTGTCCTAAAGGTTACAACCTCTCGCTTTGCCTGGCCAAGCATTTGTTCAAGACATACAGTAGAAACGGGTTCCGGTCTTGCTATGAATGACGGCAGATTGGAAGGGCTGGTCAAAGAACCGAGCGACGGCCACTTTTGACAGTTTGGGCAATACACAGCCCAACGCATCACTCCCCAGCGAGGGGGGGGGTCAAGCAGGCAGCAGCGCCCTAGAGGGAGTGTGAGGTTGGCGTAATCCAGCTTCGGAAGAAGCTGAATTGGGCTTTGACCTCCTCCCACGAAGAAGGCAAGTGCCAAGCAACTCTATAGTGGCCGATCGAGCCGGATTACCGGCATAAATTCTTCGTCATAGGCATACTCTGTGTAGATCCCGACAGTCAACTTATTTATTTATTATTTATTTATCTTGTACCCCCCCGCCCTCCCCGCCGAAGCAGGCTCAGGGCAGCTTACATAAAGTTACAGGAGATAAAACAAAACAATATAAATATCAGAATAAAACACAGCATAAAAGCACATAATACACATGGATCCACCCCCCTAAACAGCTCCATATTTTGTCAATTTGTTAATGAGTTGTGAGCTTCTGTACCGGGTGAACTTTCCACACTGTCATCAAGAGGACAAACCCACGTAGAGCGTCTTTCAACAGTCTGTCCTAAAGGTTACAACCTCTCGCTTTGCCTGGCCAAGCATTTGTTCAAGACATACAGTAGAAACTAGGTTCCTGGATACCATGAATGACCGTATATTGGAAGGGCTGGTCAAAGAACCAACCACGACTTAGTTGTGAGCAGGGCTCGAGATCCGGTGCATCACGCTCAGCAATCCTGTCGATGGAAAGTTCCCCCAAAGTCCGAAACTCACATGTGACTTCAAAGCAGGAAACTTTACCAACAAAAATGAGGGGACTAATCAGAAGGAAGTTAAATGGAAGAAGTAAGGAAGTCAAATCTCTCCACAATATGCTTCAAATCTATTTAAAACTACACTGAGGCACAGACGGAATTCCTACAAGTCAGCAAAGGTACCCCCACCAGGTCTAAAAGGATGCCTGCCTGCCTGGCTTCACAACCCAAATCAAGGGAAACACAGAAGGTAAAAACAGCCTCTTTAAAAATGGAAGTTTCGCCCAAATGAGGTGCATGGAACGGAGCACCTACTGGTCCTTTTTACAGGGATATCCGATCTCATTTTATTACTCCACTTTTAGATGGTAAGAGTTGGCATTCTGATGACTCAGTTATTCACTTTCTTCTGTTTAATACTAATTGTGAAATAACAGAGGCTGTTGCAAAATATTTACATTACGCAATCAGCAGATGAGGTTTGAATAGCCAAGTGTGACTGATGTACCTTAGTATTTTGCTGTATTCCCAGAAAGTTTTGTGCTTTCAATGCCAATAAAGGTTCGTGTGTGTGCGTGCCACATACCTCCTGGAAGGATACAGAGGTGAACAAGCCCGATTACATTACTAGTGATGTGGTTAGCTGACATTATGAGGTTCTGTTGTCTAAGTGGACATGATATTATGTGGACAGAGGTGCCATCTATACCTGTGCTTTAATGTCTCTGTTAGGAAGCTGTTTGTAGGCAAGACCCCTCCCCCAAGGGCCATGACAAGACGGTCCCATTCCCAAGGGCAGGCTCTAGCTCACTATGCTCTATTAGAGTGTTTCATAGCCGGGAGCTACCGGTAAGAACACGTGCTGTTCTGTCACTTTGCCGGTTGGACCTGTCCTATGGAATTTGTCTCCAGACGTCAGTCTGGCTGTGGCAATCTCTTTCTCCCCTTCTGCCTGTGGATATCGACAGTTTTCCAAATGCATGATGTAAACCTTTAGGAACAGGCCCCAATGCAGTTGTACTGCAGGGCTTAAGCATAAACAACACATGGCTCGCATGGTGTGCTGCTCTGGAGGATAGCCAGAAAGATGAACAACAGTCAGGAGGCGTCTGATATGAAGTGGTGCTCCCACCACATATATTCACCACGGTGCATAAAACATGAGCCTATTGACCTAGCTATGATGGTTCACCACCGGCGCTTGCTAGTGAGGAGCGCTCTCGCCCACACCGGTGGCAAGGCCGTGCTCATTTGTCAGGCTGCCCACGCTCACCTGTGCTCTGCAGAGCGGTAGAAGACCCCACATGGCCTTGCAGGGCTCTCTTGCCTTACTTCCTGTGAGGGGGGAGGGCTTCTTTCTCAGGGAACTGTTCAGCCTCTGCCTGTACGTCTGAACTCTACCGGTGTATTTGAAAAAGGGTGCATGTACACAAAAGCTGGATTTGTTGGTCTTAAAGGTGCCACTGGACTCTGCATTTGTTCTTGGGGAACTATTTCACACACCTGACAAAATGGGCCGTACCCCCAGAAAGGTCTTTGTGTCGTTGCTGTGTTTAACTTTCTCTTGTCAGCAACAGCGCCTTTGAACACCCCTGGGTACAGCTCATGGGAGACCATCCATTTCCTCCACCCATCCCACCTCTCTCTCTCTCTCTCTGGTTTTCTGTTTTGCTTCCGCAGGGCTGGCCAAACATTTCCCCCTGAATCCTGACACCCGATGCCTGTCTGTCTGAGTTGTGCAGGGCATTCTCGGCCACTGTTGCGCGTGTGACTCACTTGTTCCTGGTGGTGGTCAAGGGTTCTTCCTCAGGAGGAATGTCCAGCTGGGCGCGCGCGCCTGTGCACCCCCGGGCGGCGCTATCCCATGGTTTCCTGGCAAAGGGAGGGAGCACGCGCGCGCGCGCAAGGTTAGCCTTTAAGCGCACAGTGTCGCGGGAGGGGCGCAAAGGGCACCGGAATCAGGACTCCATCCCCTCCCTAGCCACGGAAGGGGGGCGATGCGGGCGGGACAGGCCCGGGGGGTGGGGC
>NW_015161990.1:467192-523495 GCF_001447785.1 Gekko japonicus | reverse complement strand
GCCCTCCCTCCCTCCCTCCCTCCCTCGCAAGAATCCCGTGAGGGAGGCTGAGGCTGGCCCAGGAGGCTCACCCAGCAGCCCGTGGGGAGTTGAGACTGGGTCTCCGGGCCAAGGTTCCCTCTAAGCTGTGGAGTCTTCTTGTGAGCAAAAATTCTAGTTTGTGAGCTACTGGCATTATAGTTGTGAGCGAGCGGTTTGGCTGCTGCATACATTAGTTTGCTCTGGAGCCACATCCTTCCTGAGCTGAGAGCCCCATCCTTCCTGAGCTGAGACAAAAATGTGTGAGCCGGAGGCTAGAGAACTGTGAGCTAGCTCACACTAACTCAGCTGAGAGGGAACACTGCTCCGGGCTTAAGGAAAGATGATTTAAGCCCCCCTCAGTGGTCGTGGCTGACTCACACACCTAGAGAGCGTTTCGGCTTCGCACAGCTCCCCACGCTGGGCAGGATGCAGGGGGGGGGGAGCCAAAGATCATTGGGGATGGGGGGCCATTAAAATCACCCGGGGAGGGGCAGGCCCCAAGGTAACTGCCTGGTACCCATTAGGGACTCTTCAATGTACACCACATGCAGTGTCCTTTGGGGTAGGAGGCCTTCTGCC
Organism: Gekko japonicus; assembly: GCF_001447785.1. Classification (NCBI taxonomy): domain Eukaryota; kingdom Metazoa; phylum Chordata; class Lepidosauria; order Squamata; family Gekkonidae; genus Gekko; species Gekko japonicus. The sequence continues at coordinate 522,895 of NW_015161990.1, read as the reverse complement.
CTTCCTGGTCAGGGCAGAGGATACAGCCTTGGAGTGGCTGAGGGGGTGCCAGGGGAGCAACAGTCCCAGAGGCACCCACTTGAGTGTGGGGTGGTGCCTCAGGGGGCTGTGCTTTCCCCGATGCTGTTCAACATCTACATGCGCCCCCCCCCCCTCACCCAGATTGCCCGGAGGTATGGGCTGGGGTGTCATCAATATGCAGATGACACCCAGCTCTATCTGATGTTGGGCGGCCCGTTGGGCTCCAACCCAGAAGATCTGCACCGGGCTTTGCAAGCCATGGCGGAGTGGCTCAGGCTGAGCAGGCTGGAGTTAAACCCGGCAAAGACGGAGGCCCTGTGCTTGAGTCGGACCGGATCGGGGTTAGGGCTCCCACTCCCGACCTTCGATGGGGCACCCTTGGTGCCAGCCCAGGTGGTGGCCACTGCCAGATCAGCAGCCTTTTATCATCTTCGGCTGATACGGCAGTTGGTTCCTTTCCTTGACCGCAACGACCTAGCTACAGTGATCCATGCGATGGTCACCTCGAGGCTAGACTACTGCAACGCTCTCTACATGGGGCTGCCTATGTCGCAAATCCGGAAGCTACAGCTGGTGCAGAATGCTGCGACCAGGTTGTTGGTGGGCACCTCAGGCTGGGAGCACACTTGACCTGTGCTGAAAGCGCTGCACTGGCTGCCTATAGCATACTGGATTCGCTTCAAAGTGCTGGTGCTTACCTTTAAAGCACTACATGGCCAGGGCCCAACCTACCTGAGGGACCGCATTTCCCCGTATATTCCCCAAAGAGCACTTTGGTTGAGGTCACAACACTGGCTGGTGACCCCGGGCCCTAAGGAGGCCAAGCTGGTGGCAACAAGGGCTAGGTCTTTCTCAGTGGCGGCTCCTACCTGGTGGAATGAGCTCCCAGAAGAGATCAGGGCCCTGCGGGACCTTGTGAAGTTCCGCAGGGCCTGCATGACGGAGCTCTTCCGCCAGGCTTATGAGTAGGAGCCACCACGGCCACTGCCACCACCGCTCCTTTATAGAGAGAGACCGTTGGGGAGCTGGGTAACATCTTCTCAGTACCCCAGCCTTCCCCCCCCCTGCTACACAAGATGTTAGAAGCTTATATGTGCATCCGTAGAACTGATTTTAATCTGTTTTATGAATTTGTATTTTTGTATTATGTAATTTTGTATATCGTATGCACTTTGTGCCCTATGTGAGCCGCCCTGAGCCCGTCCGCGGGGAGGGTGGGGTATAAATATAATAAAATAAATAAATAATAAATAAGGCGCTCAACCCACCACCACCCCCGTAGTCCCCTGTTTTATATGCATTGAACAGATGTCCATCTAACTCGTTGGACTCTGACTGTGTGTTTCCAATTCGGCAACGGGGGGAGCACGCGGGCACATTTGTGCATGGGGCAGCCACCCACAAGGCATGTTGGTGGCGCCACAGGAGGAGGACGGGGGGGGGAGGTTGTGTTGTGGGTCCTGGAGGGGTCCCGCAAGCAAGTGAGCCCGGTGGCGTGGATGCCGCTCGCCCACCCAGGACGCCGTCCCTCCTCCCTTGGCCGGGCGAAGGTTTTTGTCTCTCCCCCCCCCCCCCCGAAACAGTGAGCTCTTCCACCCTCCCCACCCTCTGCAGTTCCTCCATAGGGCTTGTGCTTCCCCCGCCCTCCAGAACTGCCGTCCCGTCTCGTCTCCTCCGGAGCGCACGGATCTCTCTCTCTGCCAGTATTCCCCTTGCAGTTGGTACCCAGAGAGGGCTGCCTGCCTGCCTCCAGATGGGTTTGGGTCTGTCACAGTCAAAACAGTGAGGAGGAGTCCTTAAAGACGGACAAATCTATGGTTACGTTTATTGTGGCACCACAGAGCCCCTTTCGACATGACAGTGGAGGCTAAAGGCCTTATTCCGCGGGGGGGGGGGTTGTTTCCTCTTTTCTCTTCTCTGGTCATGATGCCGCCGCCCGCAGGGGCTCCACCCGCAGCCAGAGGCCATTCTCTGCCCGCAGGATTAGTTCGGGCATCCGCCGCACGGGTTGGCTCTCGTCCAGCCCCACTCTGAACCGCAGGAGAGTCAGCGCCAGGACCGCTTTGAGCTCCGCCATGGCAAAGTTCTGCCCGATGCAGTTCCTGCAAAGGCGAGACAGAGAGGGAGAGAGAGAGAGAGAGAGGCTAGCTCAGCAGGAGGCAGGTGGCTGGCTGGCTGGCGCTCCTTCCCCCATCCACTGGTGGCCTTCCCCTGGGGGGGGGGAGGAGTGTGGCCACACCTGCGCTTTTGGTGGCTCCCAAAGGAGAGCCGTGCCCTGAGGCATCAGAGGCTCCCCGGCAACCCATGCGGGAGGACCCCCCCACCCCGCCCAAGAGGCCTGAGCCTGCCTGCCTACCTGGGTCCGGCTGAAAAGGGCAGAAAGGCCAGGGGGGGCTGCTGCTGGCAGTTCCCTGGATCAAAGCGGTACGGGTCATAGACCTGCAAGAAAGGAAGCAAGTGGGAAACCGGGAGGACGTCCAGAGCACAGAGATTGGCCTGTCTGTTTCTGGACACAAAATGGGCCCTTTTATGTCTCCCGGTGCCCTCCTGCCCGCCCCCCCCCCGCCCGCTTGGCTGGCTGCTGGCATACCCTCTCGGGGGGGGGGGGGGGGGCTCCTGAAGGACCTCAGCAGCCAGCAGCTTGGAAGAGGGGTTCTGTCTTGGATGGGGGGGGGAGAGACTGGGCAGGCGGACATTCGACAGGAGGAAAGGCAGTTGTTTCACCCATTCGTCAGATTCAAATGTTTTCTGAATCCCAGAGGCCTGACTGTTGCTGTCCACGAAAAGGTACTCTGTTCGTGTCCAGACACTCTCCAGCCAGGCAGGGAGGACACTAATGCATGGCCTGTGAAAAAGGCTGGAACAGATTTTGCGACTTTGCAACAGAGCCATGAGGTTGGGTTTTTTTTCAGTTGCTCCAGCAAGGAATGCTTTCTGGACACATTAAACTTGCAGTTCTGTTCCCAAAAGAAATAGGTAGGATATTACTATAATGAAAGCCATCATAAGTGTTTCCTTAGAAGAAACCGAAAAACATGTCCATTCAAGCACTGTTTTGATGATTTCTTCTTTGTGCTGTTTTTCGTCTGTTTTGCTGTTTCACGGAAGGTGCTTTATTGGGTTTCGACGGGAGCCCAGGCTGAAGTCTTATATAGACCTCTAGAGCAATAACCTTGTTTGAGGGGCCTTGGGGCATCGAAGTGAACAGAAGGCGGGATATGAATTTGGAAATTAAACAAACGGGGCTCAGCTTGACTTTAAAAAGGAGAGGATGCCCTACAGGAGCCCTTCGAGGTCTGCCCCCCCCCCAGATCCCCGAGATGGATCAGGACAAGGCTGTGAAGTCAGGAGAGTAGGAGGCCGTACCTCCGGCTGAGGCCAGACAGCAGGGTTACGATGGGTCCCGTTGATACTGATGAGGCAGACAGTCCCTGGGGAAGAGAAAAGCCTCTGATGAGTGTGAAAGTGCACAGAAGGAAAAATGAAAAGGGGGAGGCAGGGGGTGGGAGGGAGCTACAAAAGGGCAAGGGTGTCCGGGGGGGGGGGGGCCGCTGCCTGAAGTGAAGGGCAAAGAGTGGAGTGCTTCCCTCTTGGGACGTCAGTCCCTTCTGCTCCCCCCACCCCACCCATGGGGCCTCGTCCCTGGACGGCCGGAGCCTGCTCCTGCACAGATGGGTTTTCACCGGGCTCCGTCCCTTGCCAGGTTTGTGCCTTCCAAGCGTTGGCAGCTCTACAGAGACCTGTGAGGGTGCCGCTGACCCACCTCCCGCCTCTGCCCTGTAACAGGTGGTTGAAGCAAGAAGTGCACTCGCCATAGAGCAGAGCAGAAGGGCAAGAGAAAGGTAAAATGTCACCCTGTCTTTTTAAGTACACATTACTGAGGAAAGGCACAAGTTGGCAGCACAGGCAGTGTCCCCTCAGGATGTGTTGTTTGGGCATCATTTAGAGACCGGCTTCTCTTCAATGCCCTGCTGCATCACTTCTACACTCATTAGTGGCTGTTAAAGACTATCACGAAGGTGAGTTCTTTTCACTGTTTCGTAACATGGTTTTGTGGGAAGTGTTAATACAGATCCCTGTGCGCCAACTGCATTACCCTGAAACAAAACCGTTTGCCCAGGAAAAACAGACTTGGTGTCAAGTGAATGCAACATGCCTCATAGGATTTCTCCTCTCAGGAGGACGCTGGTCATGTCCACTCACAGTGGCAGCACATTCTCCTGCTCCTTCCTCACACCAGGGACTGAACTGTGTGCTCCTCCTCACTAAGCTACAGGCCCTCCCATAACGGGGCATAAATACGAGATCCATAGCGTAAGAATAGCAAGCCAATTAACCCACTTCTCTGGGTTTGGGGCTGAGTCCATCAAAGGTATTTTGCAATCCAAACTCTGTAACGTTTATTACCATACACCTGAGAGTGCCCATGCCCATGTGGGTTTAACCAGTTTGCATATTGTGTTTAGGTTCAGAGCGTGGCACGTTCCCAGAATGCTAAAACACATCTCTCGCATTTCAGCATCTTCGGTCTGACGACTCCTGCTGCAAGGTGCAGGGAGGGGAGAAGAGAAGAACCCACCTGCCAGACTCCTGACGCAGAGGGCATATGCCGCACACACGTATGAAGGAGGGGAGCTGCCTCTTGACCGAGCCTGGCCGCTGGGCCACCCAGGAGGCCAGTGTTGTCTGCTATGGCTAGCAGCGGGCCCCCCTTTGTCTCAGGCGGAAGTCTTTGACACCACCTACTATATCTGGGGACACTGTCTGGGGACTGAATCTACCACCGTCTCCATTCAGATCAGATGTGTTATCATCACTGAGCCACGGCTGAAAGGGAATGAGAGAGATACCTTTGGGGATGACTCGTCCGTCAGGCAGCTTCACATCCTCAGTGCAGCGGCGAGAGACAAGGGTGACCGGTGGGTGCAGGCGCAAGCTTTCCTTGATGCACATGGTGGTGAAGGGCATCTGCGACAAGTCCCCCCTGAGAAGAGGGAAGATTCCAAACATCACACTGCTGAATGTGTCCCACTGACTGGGACAGCATCACTGCTGCAGACGGCTTTAGCCAGCAGCCCCTCTGCTCGCTCTCCTCCTGGCGACACGAGGAGTCCGAGGAGGCCGTACACCCAAAATCAGCCGCCTCGTTCAAGAAACAAACCCTCAAGAGACCGAATGCCAGCAACCTTGACTTACCCTCTGTTTCATCCCAGGACGGAAGTGTACATACAACAATACTCAGATGAGAGGAGCTCACCGTTCCCAAGGGGGGCGGTCCCAGTCTCTGCCCCCCAACTAGGGCCACCTGGACTCTGGGTCCAGCAGCCACTACTGATCGCATTTCCTCTGATAGCTCCTGGGAACCTGCCAGGGCTTTAACCTCTGGGGGGGATCAACTACCGCACTGCCCCCATCCTCCAAGGGCAACTCGGAAGGCCAAGCCACACCCCTCTCAGGACATAAGTATGGCACCGATGAGGAAGAAAACACCTGGGAGGCCTGGAGCCCAGCTCTTAGGAGCTGCTCCAAACAGCTGCTCGTGTGAGATGGTGCAAGAAACGGCCCTCAGGAGCAGGTGTCCCTGCCACAAGAGAGCCATCTTCGGGATACCTTCACATTACCTTGTCCTGGGCTGTGAGGACCCCACTCGTCTGTCTCCCTTGGGAGGGAGGGAGGGAGGGGGGAGGAGGAGGAGGAGGGAAACCACCGTCTTGGAGGACAAACAGTCGACGGGGATTCTCAGGGGAGAAGGCAGCCTGGCGGGATGGGGCCCCTTGCACAGGTCCCCTGTTATCAGTGAGCTGAGGTGGCAGGTGGGCTTTGTGCCTACATCTGCAGCAGTGGCTCTCAGATTCAGTACCACAGGACATGTGGAAGTGTGTGTATGTGAGAGAGAGAGAGAGAGAGAAACTAGCAAAAACAGGATCCTGAGACAAACAGAGGCTTTGTCGTTCTTCCACTCACTAGTGGCCAAAACAGATGCGTGGAATGCAGAAGGATCCTCACTGATCCACCTTGGACTGGGAAGGCTCCCTGATTTAGAAGGAGTTCAGCTGAGTTCTAATGGTGTGCGATTTGAGGAAAGAGCAGAGAAACCGTAATGTATCCATCTCAGAACGCGTGCGCGGCCATTTCGCCACGCGGTCAGGCGAAGCGACAGAGCTTCGCTCTCAGTAACAATGGGACAAGTGGATCCTGGCCGGCACCTATCAGCAGGCTAGGCTCCTGGCCGAGAGCCTATGGAACTCTTGGCCACTGTAAACAGCCAATCACTTGTGTGTGGGTGTGTTTGGGGAGCGGGGTTTGTGCACATATAAACCGGCCTGTGAGCTGGGTACTCTCGTCTTGTTCTAAGCTGAAATAAAGTATGAGCTGAAATCACTAGTAAGTCTCAGTACTTTTCAGAAACCTTGTCAAAATGAGCAAAATTTGAGCCCAGTAGCATCTTAAGGACCAACAATATTTTACAGGGGATGAGCTTTTGTGCATCAAAGCTCCTACACCCTGGGAAATTGCGTTCTCCTCTCCTCCTGCTAACATGACTACCCACCTGGAACTACCTGGCTAAACAGTACCCCGGCCTGCAGATCCCCGCAATCAAGTTGTGGTGGACGAACCTGCCTGTGAAAGAAAAGGTCACTGCTGGGATGGAAGCCTCAAAAGGTAGACTAAATTTTGGTGGAGACGGCGCTCAAATAGTTTGTGAAACGCTTGTTCACGCTTTACCTAATGTGTATGTTCCCTTCGGTTTGATTTGTGGAGTTCCAGAATTTTAGGGAATGTTTCTAAATCAGTGTGCAGCATGTTTTAAGGTGCCTCTTAAATCATGAAAGACTTGCGCGTGTGTTCCAGTGCAGCCCTCCTCTCCCAAGCCCCGTCATTTTCACCCATATGCAGTAGTGTCTTCTGCAGGATAAAATCAGAATCCAGGGGGGGAAAAAAACCTCTCTCTTTCTCTTGTCATGCAAGCTTGTGCAGCCGTAATACACAGTCCTTTTGGGGCTGGAGTTGGGTGGATTCCAATTGGGACCCCCCTCCAGCCGCCTGCCCGATGCCTCCAGCCTCTCACCATTCAATCTCTTCCGTCTCCCGGTCTCGCAGCAGATCCTGAATCTCCTCACGGCACTGGTCTTGATACTTGGGGTGTCGAGCCAGATTATACAGCACCCATGACAACCCACTGGCTGTGGTGTCATGTCCTGCAGTGAGAGAGAGAGAGAGAGAGAGGGAGGCCACGTGAGACCCTGCCACCTGTTTGTTCAGCCAGACAGCTGATGGGACTGAGGCACTCTAGCTTCCATCCATCTCTCCTAGCCTACAGTTCTGTATTCTGTGTTCTGCACATGGAACTCTACTGGGTGCACATTTGTACCTAATTTGCATGTTCTTCTGGGCTTGGTTTCTGGAGTTCAGTGTTTCTAGTGAGCATCTATAAATCAGTGGGACTTCCCATCAAATGTGGGTTCAGAATGGTCTACCCACATTTAACAGGCAGTTTAGAAACTTCAGAAACTATTAAAACAGAACCCACCCACCCCCCGCCCGGGGGTGCCCTCTGAAAATGGGCCCACTGCAGAGCTCTGCTGAGAAAGGTGGCTGGAGAGATTAGAGAGCACGGCAGTCTCTGAAGGCAAGGGCAAGTCACGCACCAGCCTGGCACACATCAGATGCCGAAGGCACCGGAGAGGCATGCTGCCCTTCCTGCGGGCATACAGGGAAGCCTAGATGGGGGTCTGAGGCTTGAAACCAAAACCTTGAGTCTAAGCTAAGACCTTCTGCAGGGAGCCAGCACAAGACTATCTACTCATGAAAGCTGTGGGCACAGGCTGAGTGTGGAATGCGACAGAACCGTGGGGGTCAGGCCTGCGGGCCCTGTAAGAAGCTGAGTAGCTCTTACATCCTATGCATGTTAAGCTTTTTTTTCTTTTTTTTGCTTCTGCAAGCCTTTCTCAATGAGACTTGTGAGGCAGTTTGGCGAGGCAGTTATCAGGGAAGTGCAAGGAAAAAATGAACCATTTCTGTCATGGATTGCAGCAGAATAGGTGGTGAGGGAGCTGAGGCAGTGACATGCGAAGTCTGCAACATGTTCATAGTCTTACCCGAGGGTAACAGCAGTTACTCTTGCAGCAAGTGTAAATTGGTAGCCCTACTGGAGGAGAAGATACAGGGACCTGAGGCACACTTGTCCATACTCCATCTCATAAGGGAAGGTGAACAGTACCCAACACAGGAGGAGGGTGCATGGAAGAATGTAACCCACAGGAGCAGGAAAATCAGGAGACATTCTGAGCCTCTGTTGCTAAGCAGTCGGTTCCTGGCTCTCCCCATAGATATTGCTTCTGGACTACTGGAACAAGGGCTACTCCTCCAGCCTCCATGAACCTTGAAGTAAACTTCTCAGGCCCTTGTGGATGAGAGGACACGGTGGTCATGGGAGATTTCAATTACCCAGATATCTGTTGGAAGTCCAACTCTGCTAAAAATGAAAGGTCCTATAAATTCCTGACTAGTCTTGTTGACAAGTCAGGAAATGGAGAGGGAAACAAGGGGATCTGCTGTCTTGGATGATTCTATCAGGGAAGAACTGGTTGAGGGCACCCTGGGTAGTTGTTGTTGTTCAGTCGCACAGTCGAGTCCGACTCTTCGCGGCCCCATGGACAAGATCTCGCCAGGCCCTCCTGTCTTCCGCCGTCCTCTGAAGTTGGCTCAATTTCATGTTCGTTGCATCGATGACACTGTCCAACCATCTCATCCTTTGCCGTCCCCGTCTTCTTTGACCTTCAATCTTTCCCAGCATCAGGGTCTTCTCCAGTGAGTGCTCCCTTCTCATTTGGTGGCTACTACCCTGGGTAGTAGTGACCATGTAATTTTGGAATTTACAATCTTAGGGAAGATAAAAGCTGCAGGTAGTCAGACATATAGGTGGGACTTCAGGAGAGCAAATTTTGACAGTTATGCTGGGTAGGATCCCATGGTTAGAAATGCTTCAGGAGAAGGGAGCTCAAGAGGGACGGGAGTTTCTTAAAAGCAAAATACTGAAGGCACAACCACAAAATGATTCCTAGGAGAAGGGAAAATGGGAGGAGCCTAAAGAAGCCAAGGTCCGAAAGCAACTAGTTGCAAGTAGGTAAATGAGTACCCACCCTTAGTAGGGTGGGGGGCACCCTGCCTAATGTGGTGGTCGATGGCGGAGATGGCGGCAAAAATGGTGGAGATTGCGGCGGCGGCGGTGAGACATTGGCCCTGGAGATCGGAGGTGGCGTGGTGCGGTGGACGGCGGCGGCAGCAGCAAGCTACTGCGACCAACGGAGCGATCCCTGCTGGCCAGAAAGGAGGAGACATCCGGGCAGCCGCTGTCGAGACGGGCGCATGATGACGTCAGACGCTGGTGTAAAGCAGAAGCCGGAAGGATGTTGCTGGAACCAGAGGAAGGCGGAAACCGTGCGCCCGAAGGAAGAACTGCCACTGGATCGAAAGGGAGCCCGCCGCGGACGAGCGAAGGGCCAAGCCGAGAACGAGCATGCCAATCAATCACCACAGGGGTGCCGGTAGGAAACCCCACCCCTACAAATTCTGTGGCCCTAGTTAGGATAAAATTGTGTGACTAGCACCACATGTAAGCCGCTCAGAGACCCCCTGAGAAGGGGGTTCGAGCGGGATATAAAGCCTAAAGTTAAAATAAGTTAAATAAAGTTAAGGTGGCTCCATAAATAGCTTTCTAAAGACGTATGAAATAAAAAAGATTCATTTAGGAGGTGGGAGGGAAGCCTTGTAACCAAGGATGAATGTAAACAAATAACCAGTGATTGCAGGGAGAGTGTTAGAAAAGCTAAAGCTCAGTATGAGCTTAGGCTAGCAAGAGATGCTAAAAACAAGGGGAAAAGGGTTTTTTTGTTATGTTCAAAGTAAGAAAAAGAGCAAGGACATAATAGGCACATTGCGGAGACAGGAAAGTGAAATTGTAACAGGTGATGGAGAGAGGGCAGAACTGCTGAATTCCTACTTTTCCTCCATCTTCTCTTACAAGGGAAATGGTGCTCAACATGGCAAAAACAATACACGATGAGGGAAGGGAGCTGCAGCCTAGGATCGACATTGGGGTAGTACATAAACACCTACTTTCTTGAAATGAAACTAAGTCCTCAGGGCCAGATTAATTGCATCCAATTGCATAAAAGAACTCACAGATATAACTTCTGAGCCTCTGTTATTTTTGAGAATTCTTGGAAAACAGGTGAGGTGCCAGAAGACTGGAGGTGGGCAAATGTCATCCCCATCTTCAAGAAGGGGAAAAAGGAGGATCTAGGCAACTACCGACCTGTCAGCTTGACATCTAGAACAAATCATCAGTCAGTCAGTCCTTCAGCATTTAGAAAGGATGGATGTGATTACTAAGAGCCAGCATGGGTTTCTCAAGAACAAGTCATGTCAGACTAACCTTATCTCTCTCTCTCTCTCTCTCTTTTTTGAAAGTTACTACCTTGCTGGATCAGGAGAATGTTGTAGACATAGTTTATCATGATTTAAGTAAGGATTTGATAAGGTTCCATATAATAGTCTTGATGACAAGTTGGTAAAATATGGTTTGGATCCCGTGACTGTTAGGTGGACCTGGAACTGGTTTGCAGGTCGCACCCAAAGAGTGCTTGTGAACGGTTCCTCATCTTCTTGGAGAGGAGTGACGTGGAGTGCCTCAGGGATCTGTCCTGGGACCTGTTCTGTTCAACATTTTTATAAATTATTTGAATGAAGGGATAGAGGGGATGCTTATTAAATTTGCAGATGATACTAAATTGGGAGGGGTAGCAAACTGAGTCAGGATACAGGATGATCTTGACAGTCTGGGAAACTGGGCTAAAAGAAATTAAATGAATTTCAATGGGGAGAAATGTAAAGTTCTGCATTTAGGTAGGAAAAATCAAATGCATAATTATAGGATTGGGGGAGGCTTGTCTTGGTAGCAGTATGTGCGAAAAGGATCTAGGGGTCTTAGTAGACCATACACTGAACATGAGTCAGCAGTGTGATGCGGTTGCTAGAAAGGCAAATGCAATTTTGGTCTGTATCAACAGAAGTACAGTGTCCAGATCATGCAAAGTGATGGTATCATTTTACTTTGCTCTGGTTGGACCTCACCTTGGGTACTGTGTTCAGTTTTGGGCACCACAATTTAAGAAGGATATAGACAAGATGAAATGTGTCCAGAGGAGGGCAATGAAGATGGTGAGGGGTCTGGAGATCAAGTCTGATGAGGAAAGGTTGAAGGAGCTGGGTATGTGTAGCCTGGAGAGGAGACGACTGAGAGGTGATAGGATAACCATCTTCAAGTCCTTGAAGGGCTGTCCTAGAGAGGATGGTGTGGAGTTGTTATCTGTTGCCCCAGAATGTTAGACCAGAACCAATGAGTTGACATTAAATCAAACAAATTTTCGGCTAAACATTAGGAAGAACTATCTGACAGAGCAGTTCCGCAGTGGGACAGGCTTCCTCGGGAGGTGGTGGGCTCTCCTTCTTTGGAGTTTTTAAAACAGAGGCTAGGTGGCCACCTGACAGCAATGCTGATTATGTGACTTAGGCAGATCATGAGAGGGAGGGCAGGAAGGGTTGCCTCAGTGCTTGGTTCTCGTGGCCCTTTCTTACACACCCAGGGAAATGTTGATCGCCACTTTGGGATCAGGAATCAATTTTTGTCCAGGCCAGATTGGCCAGAGATCCTGGAGGTTTTTGTCATCTTCTGGGCATGGAACAGGGGTCACTGTGGGTGTGGAAGGGGAGGTATTAGTGAATTCCCTGCATTGTGCAGGAGGTTGGGCAAGATGACCCTGGAGGTCCCTTCCAACTCTATGAGTCTGTGAGTCTAACCCAGGGCAGCACCAGGCCAGGACCACGGATAGGAGCATGAGGAGAACAATGCCCTCTTGGACAGAACACACCACTCAGACATGCAAAGACTACACTCCTGTGAGTACTTCTGAGCCAACATGCACAGGATTGCGCTGCCAGAGTGCCGGTGGCCGAGATCTCCAAGGCTCACAAAGGCAGCCAGCTCCCCTGCCAGAGACTTCTTTAGGGGGAGGGCCTGGGCCTTGTTTCCTCCCTGTTTCTCCTTGACAGTCAATGGCTGCAAAGACCAGACTAGCGTGTCTCTTGCCTTCAAACATGAAGGTGTCAGCCTCTGCTGCAATGTCTTCATCGGAGAGGTGTCGTCCCTTTTCATCCTGCAAACACAAAGCAAGGTGAACATAAGAGAACATAAGAGAGAAGCCAATGTTGGATCAGGCCAGTGGCACATCCAGTCCAACACTCTGTGTCACACAGTGGCCAGAAACACAAGTAGCCATCATGAGGTCCACTGGCAGGGCCAGACTCAAGAAGCCCTCCCACTGTTGCCCCCCCCCCCAAGCACCAAGAACACAGAGCATCACTGCCCCAGAGAGAGTGTTCTATCTATACCTTACAGCTAATAGCCACTGATAGGAACATAAGAAGCAGCTACAGGTGACTACCAAGACCCAACCGAAGAAAAGCCTTGCTCGGTCAGACCAGTGAGGATCCCTCTAGTCCAGCATCCCGTCTCACACAGTGGCCAGCCAGTTCCTCTGAAGGGCCAACAACAGGGCAGAGAGGCCTTCCATCCCTGATGGATTAAAGTACCCTGGTCCTGCTCCTACATTTAAGAACATAAGAACATAAGAGACGCCAATGTTGGATCAGGCCAAAGGCCCATCCAGTCCAACACTCTGTGTCACACAGTGGCCAGAAATACCAGTGCCATCAGGAGGTCCAGCAGTGGGGCCAGGACATTAGAAGCCCTCCCACTGTTGACCCCCCCCCCAAGCACCAAGAAGACAGAGCATCACTTGCCCCAGAGCCCCTAGCTATACCTTGTGGCTAATAGCCACTGATGGACCTCTGCTCCATATGCTTATCTAATTCCCTTTTGAAGCCGTCCATGCTTGTAGCACCCACCACTTCCTGTGGCAGTGAATTCCATGTGTTAATCACTCTTTGGGTGAAGAAGTACTTCCTTTTATCCGTTCTAACCCGACCGCTCTGCAGTTTCATGGAGTGCCCACGAGTTCTTGTATTGTGAGAAAGGGAGAAAAGTACCTCTTTCTCTACCTGCTCTTTCTCATGCATAATCTTATAAACCTCGATCATGTCACCCCTCAGTCGTCTTTTCTCCAAGCTAAAGAGCCCTAAGCGCTTTAACCTTTCCTCATAGGGAAAGTGTTCCAACCCTTTTATCATTCGAGTTGCCCTTTTCTGCACTTTTTCCAAAGCTATAATATCCTTTTTAAGGTGTGGTGCCCAGAACTGCACACAGTATTCCAAATGAGGTCTCACCATTGATTTATATAGGGGCATTATTATATTGGCTGATCTGTTTTCAATACCCTTCCTAATAATCCCCAGCATAGCATTGGCCTTCTTTATTGCAGTCACACACTGTCTCGACATTTTCAGTGAGTTATCCACTACAACTCCAAGATCTCTCTCTTGCTCAGTCTCTGCCAGTTCAGACCCCATCAATGTGTATTTATATTTAGGATTTTTGGCTCCAATGTGCATCACCTTGCACTTGGCCACATTGAACCCCATTTGCCATGTTGACGCCCACTCGCCCATCCTTGACAGATCCCCTTGGAGTGCCTCACAATCCTCACTGGTTTTCACCACCCTGAACAACTTTGTATCATCCGCAAATTTAGCCACTTCACTGCTTACTCCCATCTCCAAATCATTAATGAACAAGTTAAAAAGCAGTGGACCAAGTACTGATCCCTGCGGTACCCCACTGCTTACCACCCTCCACTGAGAAAATTGCCCACCTACACTCACTCTCTGTTTTCTATGAACTAGCCAGTTTTTGATCCATAAAAGGACTTGTCCTTCTATCCCATGATTTTTGAGCTTACTTAGGAGCCTTTGATGAGGAACTTTATCAAAAGCTTTCTGGAAGTCAAGGTAAATAATATCTATTGGATCCCCCTTGTCCACATGTTTGTTCACCCCCTCAAAGAACACTAACAGGTTAGTGAGACAAGATCTTCCCTTACAGAAACCGTGCTGAGTCTGCCTCAATAGGTTTTGTTCATCTATGTGCCTACTAATTCTTTCCTTAATAATGGTTTCCACCAATTTACCCGGTATCGACGTCAGACTGACTGGCCTGTAATTTCCCGGATCTCCTCTGGAACCCTTTTTAAAGATGGGAGTGACATTAGCTACCTTCCAATCCTCAGGAATGGAGGCAGATTTTAAGGAAAGATTACATATCTTTGTCAGGAGATCTACAAGTTCACATTTGAGTTCTTTCAGAACTCTCGGATGTATGCCATCTGGGCCTGGTGATTTTTCAGTTTTTAAGTTGTCTATCAGTTTTAGGACCTCCTCTCTCGTCACCTCAATCTGACTCAGGTCTTTCAACACCCCTCCTGAAATCAGTGGTTCTGGAGTGGGCAAGCACTTCTCATCTTCCACAGTGAAGACGGAGGCAAAAAATGCATTTAGCTTCTCAGCCATTTCCCTATCATCCTTCAATACTCCTTTTACCCCTTGGTCGTCCAAGGGCCCCACTGCCTCCCTGGCTGGTTTCCTGTTTCTAATGTATTTGAAGAAAGTTTTATTGTTGGTTTTTACGTTTTTTGCTATATGCTCCTCATATTCCCTTTTTGCCTGCCTGACCTCAGACTTGCATTTTATTTGCCATAGCCTGTGTTCCGTTTTATCAGCCTCACTGTGACTAGCTTTCCACTGCTTAAAGGAATTCTTTTTACTTTTTACAGCCTCCATTACTCTGTTTGTTAACCATGCAGGCTTTTTCCTATACCTGTTTGTGCCTTTCCTAACCTGCGGAATATATATTTTTTGAGCTTCTAGGATCGTAGTTTTAAATAGATCCCAAGCTTCCCCAATTGTTTTGACCCTTTCTACTTTTCCTTTCAGTTTCCTCCCCACGTGTCCCCTCATATCAGAGAAATTACCCCTTTTAAAGTTAAAAATGGTTGTGTGAGTCTTTTTGGCCAATTCTCTATTTGTACAAATGATGAACTCAACAACATTATGATCACTGTTTCCAAGCGGTGCAATCACTTTTACATCTCTCACCAGGTCTTGAGTGTTACTTAGGACCAAATCAAGGATCGCCTCTCCCCTGGTAGGTTCCGTGACCATCTGCTCCATAGCACAGTCATTTAGAGTGTCTAGAAACTCAATCTCTTTTTCCCGGCTAGAACACATATTGACCCAATCAATGTGTGGGTAGTTAAAATCACCTATTATTACACAGTGTTTTTGTCTAGTTGCTATCTTTAAGGCATTCATCATTTTATAATCCTCCTCTATCTTTTGATCTGGTGGGCGATAACAAACTCCCAGTGTTAAGTTTCCTTTTGGCCCCCCTATTTCAACCCATAGAACTTCCAGAAGCGAATCCAATTCACTTAGCCTCTCAATCTTTCTAGACTTTATACCCTCTCTGACATACAGAGCTACCCCACCTCCAACCCTTCCCCCCCTATCCTTCCGATATAATATATAACCGGGAATCACTGTGTCCCACTGATTTTCCTCATCCCACCAAGTTTCAGAAATACCCACAATGTCTATTTTTCCCTCCGACACCAAGCACTCCAACTCCCCGATTTTACCTCGGACACTTCTAGCATTTGTATAGAAACAGCTGTAATTTCCCTTACAAGTTAAGCCTGCATCCTTCCTCTTGCTATCTCGAGTCGTTGTCCGGCAGTCCATGTCACCAGCCATGGCCTCTGTGGACAATTTCAATCCACCTCCCTGTAGAAAAGCAACCGGTACCCCCTCACCTCTCTCAGATGAGCCAACCCGAACCAGAGACTTTTCATCTCCTGTCGGCTTTCCCCCAATATTCAGTTTAAAAGCTGCTCTGCCACCTTTTTGATTTTAAGTGCCAGCAGCCTGGTTCCTTCTCGGGACAAGTGGAGACCGTCTCGCCTGTACAGCTCCCTCTTGTTCCAAAAAGTATCCCAGTGCCTAACAAACCTGAACCCTTCCCCCCTACACCATCGTCTCATCCACGCATTGAGACTCCTGATCTCTGCCTGTCTCTCCGGCCCTGCGCGTGGAACAGGTAACACTTCTGAGAAGGCTACCTTGGAGGTCCTGGACCTAAGTTTCCTGCCCAGCATCCTAAATTTCTCCTCCAGGACCTCACGACTGCATTTCCCCACATCGTTGGTGCCGACATGCACCACGACCACTGGCTCCTCCCCAGCACTATCTACCAGCCTATCTAAAACACGCGTAATGTCCGCTACCTTCGCACCAGGCAGGCAAGTCACCATACGGTCAGTACGCGGGTTCGCCACCCAGCTGTCTACCTGCCTAAGGATCGAATCACCCACTACCAAGAGCCCCCCTCTCACCCTTCCCAGGGATGGTTGGTTCCTTGGTGCAAAAGGATACCTGCTCACCAGCTGGGGAAGAGGTCCCTTCTGAGGGCACATTCCCCTTATCCTCAGCATGGTGCCCTGTTTCCCCTAGACCCTCATGCTCCCTGACAGCAGCGGGGCTGCCAGATCCAGAGTGGGACGTATCTAACAAGTCCCCGAGAGTCTTTTCTGTGTGCCTAACTGACTGTCTCTGCTTCTCCAGGTCAGCCACCTTGGCCTCAAGAGAGCACACACGTTCCCTGAGAACCAGGAGCTCCTTGCACTGAGCACACACCCAAGACTTCTGCCCTGTGGACAGATAGTCATACGTGTGACACTCCGTGCAAAACACTGGATAGCCCCCAACCCCCTGCTGGCATTCTGGCTTCATAATTCTTTTAAAATAGGTAAATATAATCCCCCTTTTAAAACCCTTGGTATTTATGTGGTTTTTCTTATCGAAGTCAAATTACTTTACGGGAAAGACAAAGAGCCTAGGGCCTTGTCTTTCTGGCTCTTTTTGGGCTTCTTACAGAGCCCCTAGTCTAAGAGTCCCTAGGCTAAGAGCCCTTCGGCTTGTGCCAGAGGCTCGTGCCTCTGGCAAGGTGCTTTCTTAAATACTTACAGTCAATCCCAAATTACAGTCAATCCCAAACAATGCCCGTTCCTCTCCTTCCCTCAATCAGCCAGGACTCTGCAACAACTCTAAGCGCTTCCACACACTGCTAAACACAGTTTTCCCACACAATATCCTCAGCTGAATCCACTCAGCTGAAAGCAAGTAAAAAAACCACTCACCCCTCTAGCAGCTCTCCCTCCTGCTCCTGCTCAGAGCTCAGCTGGGTCTCCAACTAGTCCAGCCTCCTGTCTCACTCAGGGACCAGCCAGTTCCTCTGGAGGGCCAACAACAGGGCAGAGGGGCTGAGGCCTTCCCCTGAGAAGAACCTCAGAAGAGCCCTGCTTGGTCAGGCCATTGAAGGTCCATCTAGTCCGGCATCCCGTCTCACACAGGGGTCAGCCAGTTCCCCTGGAGGGCCAGCAACAGGGCATCGAGGCCGAGGCCTTCCCCTGATAAGAGCACCAGAAGAGCCCTGCTGGATCAGACCAGGGAGGGTCCCTCTAGTCCAGCCTCCCATCTCACACAGGGGCCAGCCAGTTCCTCTGGAGGGCCAGCAACAGGGCAGAGAGGCCGAGGCCTTCCCCTGATAAGAGCACCAGAAGAGCCCTGCTGGATCAGACCAGGGAGGGTCCCTCTAGTCCAGCCTCCCATCTCACACAGGGGCCAGCCAGTTCCTCTGGAGGGCCAGCAACAGGGCAGAGAGGCCGAGGCCTTCCCCTGATAAGAGCACCAGAAGAGCCCTGCTGGATCAGACCAGGGAGGGTCCCTCTAGTCCAGCCTCCCATCTCACACAGGGGCCAGCCAGTTCCTCTGGAGGGCCAGCAACAGGGCAGAGAGGCCGAGGCCTTCCCCTGATGCTGCCTCCTGGCTCTGGGATTCAGAGCTTTCCTGCCTCTGAATGTGAAGGTTCCCTTTAGTCATGGAAGCAGAAGGTTACCAGTTGGGACTATCACCAGCACCTGTCAGTAATAGTCAGCAACTTTTGCATGGGTGAGAATATCACACATCTTCAGCCTTTAGTTTGCCACCCTCCCTATCCTGCCCCCAAAATGCAGGGCCTCTCCATATGGGCCTCATTTCTGCACTTGGTGCATGGTTTCCTCTGCCACGGCCTCCACAGGTGGCCCCCTACACATCTGGTGCCCCCCCCCACCAAGCAGGTCTCCTGCTCAGATACCCGCCACACAGGCTGACTACTCCCTCCCTCTCGGGCCCAGTACCTTGGCTAGCAGAAGGACATCAATGAAATCCATGGTCTTGCCCTTTTTGGAGCAGAGCCAGGCATCATGGCCCATTTGGCTCAGCGCCTCTCGCCGCTGCTGGATTACATCCGCTGTGAAAGTGTGCACAATGTTACAAGCATGACGGAAGCGGCGCCAATCGGCTGTCAGGTAGTAGAAGCAGTCAAAGTAGTGGAGTAGATTAAACTGCCGACGCACAACCAGGGAACTGAGCTCCAAGATGGCTGCGATGTAGTCACTTGATCTCCTGGAATGCAGCAAGTTCACTTGTCAACAGAAAACATAAGAAAACGTAGCTCAAGGAATGCTGGGCTTGGAGTCTAAGAATCTGTGTTCTCAGAAGTGTTGTTCAGGCTTTCACCTAGGCAAGCTGTGTGGGTGTCAGTAGCAGCATTCATAGTGGTTGACTGAGAGGCTGCAGCTCCCATCACCAAAGGCCACTGGAGGGGAAGGGGTGTGTGTTGCCCTTTCTGGAGGAGGTCAGAAGGCTATGATGGAGGCACTGTGCAGACACAGGGCCACTGAATGGCTAGCAGGAGGAGACGCCACATGCCAGTGTCAGGTTTTGTTATCCAATTTCCGCCACTGTGTGCCTGCCTCCTCACAGGAAACGGCAACGTATGCCCTCTCCCTCTTCAGTGACGCTCTATGGTGGAAACTGGAAACACCTCCCCCCACCCTTGACACAAACCACTATACTGTGCCGGAATCCAAAAATGTGGAGGGACCCCTGATCTAGGTGTTGTCTGGTGAAGTGTTGTCTATTGTCATGGTGCCCAATAAGCCAGTCTCCTAAGAAAGGTCTCTACTACAGACTTCCACAGCTACCCTCTTGGGACCCTCCACACCCACTCTTTAAATGTACATGAACAAAACGGAGCCATTTACAAAGCTGGTAACCTGTTGTGACTCCTGAATGGGGAAGTCTTGGTCAATGTTCCCTCTAAGCTGCGGAGTCCTGTGAGCAAAAAGTCTGCTTTCTGAGCTCCTGGCATTAAAGTTGTGAGTGAGCAATTTGGCTGTGGCATGAATCAGTTTGCTCTCCTTCCTGAGCTAAGAAAAAAATGTGTGAGCTGGAGGCTGAAAATCTGTGAGCTAGCTCACACTCACTCAGCTGAGAGGGAACCTTGGACTCTTGGTATAAAAGCAGAGGTTCGTTTAGAGGAAGCCACGAGGGCTGAACTGCGCGGAAGCTTAGTCCCAGCGCGTAGCTTGAAGCACAGACACGGCCATCGCTTGTGGAAGCCTTTCTCTCCACCCCAGTCTGTGTTCTGCACAACTGGCTTCTCTCCCGTGAGGGACAGTCCTCTTGTCTGTGCCAAGTCTGTGAACAAGCGGGCAAGTCCTCTTCTTCCTGGGTGGGGACAGATGCCCCTGGCCTCGAGAATCATCACAATGTGGGGCTGAAACTCCAAACATGCAATGGAGGATAACAGTGAGAACCACAGGAGGACTGCAAGGGAGACCCTGGAGAAGAGCCAGCTGCACGGGTGCCTACTCACTCCTGGCAGTTGCTGTCGTAGCTGAAGACGCATTTCTGCAGGCTGTCCAGGGTCATGAGGCTGATCTGCTCGAACATGTCCATCGAGACCGCACCGGCTGTGGTGAGCTTGCGCCACTTGCCCTGTGAAGGACACGAGAGGCTGGAGTCGTCGTCGTCGTTGCTGGCAGGAAGCAAACGGGGCTTGTCCATCAAACGGCATGGCAGGGAGGCTTGGGAGGAGGGGGTGGGAGAGGAGACGGGGCTTGGCAAAGAGAGCCAGCAGATTTTGGGTAGGGCTGTGAGCCGAGGGAAAGGGAGGGCACACGCCATGGGAGCAAAGAGACCAGGAGAAAACTGTGGACAGAGAGCCAGGGCACGGAACGGATGAAAACTACTTCTTGTACATGCACTTCACTCTGAGTTTGGGTGCATGTTTGGTCTTATTATTCTCCCCCAAACCCATTTCAACTCCTGTCTAGCAAATGCATCCCACCTTGAAGGTGAGAGCGTCAAAATATGATGTGTTTGTATGTTGCCCTACCTGTGAACTTCTGGTGTTTAAGAACAGCTGTGGGGAAGGTGAGCTGAAACATAACCAGAAGCCTATTCTGAAAGGGGTGTGTGTGTGTGAGTGCACATCTATATCTGAACCAGCCCAACCAGAGTCTTCCAGAATGTTATGAAGGATGAAGGCAGAGATGGCTGGGCTGGGCTGGACTGGCTGCCCTGTTGCAAGGGAGGCGCCATCAGCCGGCGGTGGGAAGGTTCCCTCTGGCAGGAAGGCAGCCTGGCTGCCGTTCATTTCCTCCAGACCCTCCCAAGCCCTCAGTAACAGTCAGGTGCTCAAGGGCTCAAACATTCAAGACCCCCATTTGTAGAAAACGCTGAGATTCCAGTTGCCAAGTCTGGACGGAGGAGCATGTGCAGCTTCTGAAGTACATAAAATTAATTTTTTAATGGTGCTGCAGATTTGAACAAGTATTGGAGCAAGTAATGGAAAGTGAAGGGCAGCAAGGATTGTGGTGTCACAAGCAATGCCAGTAATGACACCCAGAAAAGAACACTGACAATCACAAACGCAGGCTTCAAGTAAAATGGCTTTGAACACATCATCTCCTAAATGGCATGGGTTTTCCTAGATAAAAAAGCACAACTCTTTGTTCAGAAGCAATGCTCCCTCTAAGCAGTGGAGTCTTGTGAGCAAAAATTCTACTTTGTGAGCTACCGGCATTAAAGTTGTGAGCAAGCGATTTGGCTGCTGCATAAATTAGTCTGCTCTGAAGCCATCCCTTCCTGAGCTAGGACAAAAAATGCGTGAGCCAGAGGCTAAAAAACGGTGAGCTGGCTCACACCAACTCAGCTTAGAGGGAACACTGTTCAGAAGGTGCCACTTGATTGAAAACAAGAAAGAAAGTATTGCCTGAGCAGAATAGCTGAAAACCAGAACAAAGGTCACACACACAGAGAGACCACCTGGATCCCTCTTCCTAACTGACTCCCGTTCTAATGTAAGTGGAGCCCTGGATGGATGGGTGAGGAGGCAGGCAAGGGAGGAAGGGGGCATTTGCAGAGAGCCTGGCGTAACGGAGGCACTCACGTGCAGGATGTCCGTGCTCTGGTTGAAGATTTTCAGGTAGGGCTTCAGGATGTCAAAATGAAAGGCCGGGGTAAGCATGCGCCGGTGACGTCCCCACTTCTTGCCAGCGCTCAGAAGTAATCCATCGCCTAGGGCAAGAAGAGGTCAGCTGACTGAAAGTCACACGGGGAGGTGAAATTGCCAGCAGCCAGCCAAAATCTCATATGTTGTCAACCAGGAAGCTCCAGAAGTTACATCTGAAGGATAGCCAGAAAAACCTCCAGAGAGACTGACGGTTCACAGGGCCAGAAGGTGTCTACTTTGTGTGGTCCTTCATCCAATTCCATCAGTGACTACGGGCTTTGTTAGCCAAAGGTAGTCAGAGAATACCTATGAGTGTCTGATGCTCTGGACTACAACTGATGCATCGATGTTATGAACCACCCTGAAGGCATCTGGCTGTCTCCTTTTTGGTAAGAATCATGAAGCAGATGGACCAGTGGTCCAGTTCTGATGCAGTTTCTGCCCAAAGGGCATCAATACGGTTGGATTCTCTAGGGAACGATGGAGACACTGCTGGTCCAAGAGGCTGGCTTAGACTACCACTGTGGCTACAGGATGATCTCTTTTGAAGGAATAGGTGCTGCCTCCCAACTGCCCATTCGAAAGGTGACAATTGTGCATAAGATTTAACTCAGTTTTGTTCAAGTACAATCCACTCTTCTTTAGGCACACCACACCAACAGTGACCCAGTGGCCCTTGTTGGAAAGAGTTGGAAGTTGCCTCCCCAAACTCCAGGCCTTCTAAATATTGTTTAGAATCCCTCCCACACCATCCCCAGCCCTAGCAACTGCAGCAATCAGGTCCCAGGGTCCGTCCCCCCCCCCAAATCTGAGAAGATTCCCCCTCTGCCCCAGAGGGAGCGTCATCTGGGCACTTCCCCTTCCATTTGATTCCCTTCTTCCAGCGCTGCTGCTGCTGCTGCTGTTGGAATCATCTGCTTGGGTTGCAGCTATAGCCTCTGTCTGTCTCACTATCAGTTATCCATTCTGCCTCTTCTCTAAGTCACAGGGTGAATTTCTACAAGTCTCCCCCCCCCCAGACAATATTGTGAAAAGTCAACTTAAAAATGCTAGCGAATGCAAATCACGCTCTCAAGCCTCAAATATGTCTTCTTGGCTACAATGTTGTTTATTTTATGAGACAAACATGTTCCAAGACTTGATTATTAGATTTTAAAGTATTTGGTTTTCAGATTTATCTAGTTATAAAGTGAATCCTACATTCCAGTTTTATGAAGTACCTCAACCACTTTCATGTTTTTCATGCTCCTTGAAGATTAACATGTTTCAGGCCCCTGCCCCGAGGCGAGAGGAGCCCTGTGTCCCAGGAGGGCGGGGGAACAGGGCCTCGGTGGGCCTCAGAGGAGCCCTTCTTTCGCCATGCGCGCTCACCCCCGGGGCCACACGTGCAGGAGGAGCAACACGCTGCCAGAGGGAGACACCTTACCAAGCCAGGGCTTCAGGAAGCCGTAGAAGAGCTTGTCCTTGGGAGCCAAGTCAGCTGCAGGACACAAAACAAAACGGGGGGGAAAACCCAGCACGTTTACTCTGGCTCTCTCCTTTTTTAGAAGAAGAAAAGAAAAAATAACAGTTCTGAAATGCTGTAAAATGTAAATCCTTTTAACGTCGTAATGGAGAACCTAAACTTTGGACAGACTACGTTAGGAAGCCTGGGAGGGAAGAGGATTATCTTCCGAGATGCTGGAGAGCTCCCAGTCAGGAGTGCTGCTTCTGTCATTTCCCCCCACGGGGCCTGTGGAGTCCGACTCACTGATTCTCTGTGCAAGAGAACAGATGGGCACAAATCAGACATTAGAAGTGAAGAGAAGCCCCTCAGAAGCGAGACTCAGCATCCTGCCTCTGGAGGACACGCGTCGACTCAAAGGCTGCGTCACTTCAGCAGAAGTATTTCAGAGGTACAACCCTGTGAGAAACCTGTGAGCTGGACCATTCCAGGTGGAGGTGGGTGGCTGTGCTGGTCTGCAGGAGAAGGGCAGTAGTTGAGTCCTCCTAGAAACAGATCTTGCTCTTCCGACTTGGAACTGATGACCTGATTGGGCACTAACAGACCTGGACTCAACAGAGGTCAGGAGTGGATAGCTGGCTGCAGAAGGCAGAGGTCTACGTACTCCCATCGAGGGCTGACTTCCACCTTACAGAGTCCATGTGGTGTACACACGGTCATCATGAGGACTTCTGATCACATGCGCACCTGGAGTTCTGTGCTGAGAACATAATTCCCAGGTGTGCAGGGGCCTGATTCAGCACAGAGAAAAAAGGCTTACACCTCCCCCCCCCCCCGTGCTGTTCTCCGAACCTGAAATGGCCTCTATTCGTCCTGTTGGGGAAACGTACATGTCGTTTTCCCAGCAGGCAAAGAGCAGCTCCCCAGGTCAGGGAAAGCAGCACAGGGAGGGGGCCCAAGCCCCTCTGCCTCCTCTGGATGGTGCTCTGGATCTGAATTGAATCCAAACATGCCTGGCAATTAAATCCCCAGCAGGAAACTCTCAGAACCTGCCTACTGAAAGTCCAGATGGAGAACACGTGGACTTGGCAATGTGTGGACCGGCTCTCGCGGTTCATCCTATTTTGCTATGCACCATTGCATCAACACCCACGCGTTTGCAGCTTTGACTGGGTCCTGCTTTCCCACGTGTGTCCTGTGGCATGGGCACCGCCTGGGAAACTGGAATGTCTTTGAGATAACTCCTTTGCCCCCTCCCTCCACCACCAGTCTACTATTTGTAGCACAGGGAATGCAAATTTTTGTCAACAGAATGTAACTCTTCATGCATCTGAGGACATGGGCTCATGAAACCTCACACACCACCATATCTATTATGGCACAATAAATTAATAATCTTTAGTGCCGCAAAACTCTTTATCAGTTTGCCATCAAGGTAATTTCCCATGGGGCAGCATGCAAAGCAGTACAGCAGTAGAATGTGGGCAGCCTTTGCACGTGGCATCCCAAGTGCCAGGCAGGCTGCCCTGCGTGCGCCAAGGAATGCTTGGATCCCCTGAGTTTCTGACCCTCAGGCCTCTCTCTCTCTCTTGGGTGGGGGAAAAGCTAGACCAGTGATTGGACACGGGCAATTCAGGTGCCCTTCCCTCCAGGCTGTTAAGCTCCTGCCCATAGGACAGAAGCCCCCATGATGCATCTTCCGGGACAGACCCGTCTGCTCTGGAGCCCCCCCCCCCAGTCTGGTGCCTTTAGCGGATGAGCTCTGTTTGAATGTAGACAAGCCTTCTGGTTGCTGGTACTGGGTTGATCTGCTGCCTTTTATTGAGTTTTTGTTGTTTGTTCCAATTTGTATTCCACCCTCCTCACAAGCAGGCTCAGGGTGGATCACAGAGCAAAATTTAAAGTATACCATAAAAATTGCAGTACATATCAACATAATTTATGGAACAATTAAAACAGTTTAAAACAGCATAGCTTAAAGACAGGTCACACTATTCATATACATAGATTTCAAGCTGGTGTCATTTGGCCTCCAGAATCTGGACCTGGGCCACATAGAGATGGTAAACTTCAGCAGGTGGGGAGGCGAGATTTTAGTGGGCGCCCATCACCTCAGCCAAAGGCCTGGCGGAAGAGCTCCATTGCACATATTGTAAAAAAGTTTCCCCCTAATATCTAGCTAGTACCTTCCTGCCCTTAATTTAAACCCATTATTGCGAGTCCCTAATCCTCTGCTGCAGCAGTGGCATCAGCTGCCTCGAGAGGAGGTGAGCTCCCCCCCCCCACCCTGGCAGTCTTCAAGCAGCCGCTGGACAAACACTTCTTGTCAGGGATGCTCTAGGCTGGTCCTGCATTGAGCTGGGGGTTGGACTAGATGGCTTCTTGTGGCCCCTTCCAGCTCTGTGAGTCTATGATCCTGTCTTCCCCAATAGCAACCTTCTGAGTTCAATCACTACATTTAAACCAATCCAAAGCACAGGCCCTAATACTTACTTCTACCTCCGGCTCTCTCAGCAAAATGACATGACTTACTCCTGTTCCGCAGATAAAACGGAAGCTAAAACTCTTTGTGCCAGCACCCCCTAGCTCAGCTTAGAGGGAACTTTGCTTTCCAGTACCAGGGAACTTAATTTCCTGGGTCGCAGGACCCACGTGGATAGACAGCCATGAACAGCTGCTGCGGGGAGTGCAGTGTGTGTGTGTGTGTGGGGGGAGAATTTCCCCCCCTCCTCAGTGCTGCTCCCGGCTTGGGAACCAGCTTTACCAGGGTCAGAAAGGTATGCTGGGAGAGGGGGAACCAGGAACGTTTCCCACGCTGAGACTGCTGGACCCAGCCCAGTGTAGTTATCCAAGGTCTGTTGTCCTTGCCAAAGAGGCTTCTCAGGACTCCTCCTCTTGGTCTTGCCATGATTCGTAGCCACAGTAGTACCTGAGGCTGTTGCGATGGGCTTGATGTAATCTGGATGGAACAGGGACACGATTGGCAGGAAGGGCCCCATCCACGTCACCATGGCCGAGGAAAAGGTGGAGACCAGCTGGGCTATCCGGACCATGTCCTCCTCGGAGGGCTGAAACTGCAAGAGACACAGCAGAGGCCGTGAGTGCTGACGCCAACGGGAGGAAGCGGTGGCAGACCTGGTGAGGGGCTGGCTGTCCAGTGGGCACGAAGAAAGGGGCTGGACGGCCAGGCTCTAGGCACGTGTCACAACCAGTGTTCCCTCTAGGCCGGGCACGATCCCCATTTGTTTCAGGAAACGCTTCCAGAGAAGAGGCGCATAGGACGATGCCTCCTACTGGCCAGTCCCGAGGCTTCTTCACCTCTCCAAAGGGAGAGCACCGCAAGGCCCAGGTCCTGCCATGGCTTGTAACCAGCCTTCCTTCCAGACAATGGCAGCACACCCCCGAGATCTGTCAAGACGCAAGGGCTAAGATCCGCATATGATTTGGCTCTGCCTGGCACTGCGCATGAAGGCTGTGGAATGGGTGGGACGGCTGCTGGGAACTCTTCTCCCAGCCCCGGTGGAAGCCGTGGCTGCTCCTCTGTGCCACATTCTCCTTCCCTTCCCTGAGCAAGGCTGCAGACTCCCCCCCCCCCACACAAACCAGGCCCCCTGCGCCCGCGGGTGTTGCTTACCAAGCCCAGGTGTCCCAAGAGCCAGTTGTCACGTGGGGGCTCTGGGAAGCATCGCAGTCTCTGGCAGAGGACGTAATAGTCGTGGAAAAAGCCAAAGGCTTTCAGGAGGAGATAGAAGAGCAGGCCCAGAAGGGAAAGCGACAGGACGGAAGAAGCCGCAGTCCAGGCGAGGGTCTTGTCCAGCACCAGCATCTCCAGCATCCAGTCTGGGAGGAGCAACATCCTGGAAGGAGGAACCGTACAGAGAAACACGATTCTTGAGGACACGTGCAGAAGGCATTGATTGTCCTCCGACCACTGACCACTGGGAGGGGGGAGGGCTTTCAAGTCCCCTGTTTCCTCTTTGGACCATCAGAGGGTCTGTGTGAGAGGTTTTGGGGGGGGGGGGGGGACGAGGTTAACTGGTGTGGTTAGTCCAGTCCCCACTAGTTAGCAGAGTGCTTAAATAAAGCTACAAACGCAGCAGCGTGACTTTACCCGGTCACCCAGTTTACAAAGCTACACAGAGCCACGTTGCAAGTTTAGAAGATAAAACTTCTCTCTTTATCTGAGAAGTGCACTTTTTGATAGGAAAGAGCGGAGACAGGATAGAGTACTAACTTACTAGCTAAGGATGGAAGCAGATGGCAAGCAGGCCACCTGCCTCATGGTTCCCAGAGAGGACAGCATGTTGTCCCTCTCGGTGCATATGCAGAGAGGGAGTTTGTCTTCATCTCTGAGAGAGAACGGAAGGAAGGGGGATTGTCCCTGAGAACACAGTCTACATTGCAAAGGGGACAGTGGCAGAAGAGTAAAGACAGGAGGAAGAAGAAGAGGAGGAGATTGGATTTATACCTTATGGCCCTTCACTACCCAAAGGAGTCTCAGAGCGGCTTACAATCTCTTTTCCCTCCCCCCCCCCACATCAGACACCCTGTGAGGGAGGCGGGGCTGAGAGAGCTCTTGACAGAAACTGCTCTTTTTCAAGGACAGCTCTTGTCAGAACTATGGCTTGCCCAAGGTCATCCAGCAGCTGCAAGCAGAGGAGTGCGGAATCAAACCCGGTTCTCCCAGATTAGAGTCCGCACTCCTAACCACTACACCAAACTGGAAGACAGGAAGAGAAGTCAGTGTGCCTATCTAGCTATCTAGCCTCCCTTGCCACAGAGTCTGCAGGTCTGAGACACAGAAGCATCGTTCTTGGAACTTCCAACGAGAACAAGGCAGGCACTTGAAAAGTATGCAGATGGAGAGTGATTTCAACTAAGCATACCTTTATTTAGTTCAGAACAAAGACAACTGACCGGCTCGCAGGCCGGTTTATATGCATTCAGAAAACCCGCCACCAAGCTCACCTAAACACATCCCCTACTCCCGATAGGCTATTTACAGTAACCGAGAGACCCATTGGCCTCCCGGCTGGGGACCTAGCCCTTTCATTGGGCCGGCTAGGATCCTACGGACCCATTGTCTTTGAAGCTATTGAGGAATTGTGCCTGGCCAGCCTGGGCAAGTCCGGGCATGTCAGGCTGAATACATTACACCCCTCCCCCCTTGGTTCGCAATGCACCCACAGATGAAGTCCTTCAGGTGTGCTGGTGGCTTCCTGGTGCGGGTTGAGCGGCGAGGTTCTGGGGTAGCTACCGCTTCTGCCTCGGGCGCTCTTGGAGCCGAGTGGACCGGGCCCGGCGTGGGGTGTGGTGTAGCCGGGGTGTCTGGTACCTCGTCCCGAGGGGTCTCTGGTGCAGGCCGGGATAGCGGCTGTGGGTCTGTCCCCGGAAGTGGGGCCTGTGGAGAAGGCTCCGGGTCCTCGTCCCTGTCCAGGTCCTCTGGGTCCAGCGGCAGCGTCCGGCAACGTAGCTGATCAATGTGCCGATGGAGGATCTGGCCATCCTCGCAGGAGACCTCGTACGATCGAGGGCCTTTAACCCGGATGACTTGGCTGTCGGGGGGGGGGGGGGCGGTCGGGGTGTAGCTGATCCATTCGGGAAGCCAGGTGGCGGCCCAGAAGTAGTTCGGCAGGGCTGTGGCCCGTAGTGGTGTGGGGCGTAGTGCGCTGGCCAAAGAGGAAGGCCACCAGTTTGTAATCCCAATCGGAGGAGTCCAGGCGGTGGAGCGTGTCCTTTGTGGTGCGCACCATGCGCTCGGCCTGGCCGTTGGTTGCGGGATGGAATGGGGCGGACCGGACGGGGCGGATTCCATAGTACCTCGTGAAGGCCTGGAACTCAGCTGAGGTGAATGCTGTCCCGTTGTCTGTGACCAGCGTGTCGGGGATCCCTTGGACGCTGAAGATCCTCCACATGGCCCGGATCGCGGCCTGTGACAAGGTGGAGGGCACCGGGACCACTTCCAGCCACTTGCTGTACGCGTCCACCAGGATGAAGAAAAGCTGGCCCTGGAATGGCCCCGCAAAGTCCAGATGAAGGCGGGACCAGGGACGGTGTGAGGATTCCCAGGCCCTCTCTGCGAGGCTTGGCATGGCTGGCATCTCTTGACCACATCCTCAATGTCTTTATCCAGCCCCGGCCACCACACGTAACTCCTGGCCAGGGCTTTCATACGCACTACCCCCGGATGTGCTTCGTGCAGGGCGGTGAGGACCCTTTCTCTTAAGGGCATGGGGATGACCATCCGGCTTCCCCACAACAAGCAACCCTTGTGAGTAGAGAGTTCATGTTTTCGGGTAGCGAAAGGTGCAATGTCCGGGTCCCCTTTGGCCTCGGGCCACCCCCTCACCACCCAGTCTAAGAACCTCCCCAGAATCTTGTCCTTGGAGGTGCTTCGGGCCACCTCCTTGACGTGGACTGGCTGGTCCGGGAGAGCTTCCAGGCAAGCGACCAGGAGCGCGGAGGCCGGGTCTGGGTCACACTTGGGCAGGGGCAGGCGGCTCAGGGTGTCGGCATGGCCCATCGCCTTCCTAGGCCGATGGACGAGGTTGTACGCATACCCCGCCAGGAAAATTGACCAGCGCAGCACCCTGGGTGAGGTCATCTGGGGGGTTTGGGGCCACCTCCTTGACGTGGACCGGCTGGTCCGGGAGAGCTTCCAGGCGCGCGACCTGGAGTGCGGGCGCCGGGTCGGGGTCGCACTTGGGCAGGGGCAGGCGGCTCAGTGCATCAGCATGGCCCATCGCCTTTCCAGGCCAATGGACGAGGTTGTATGCATACCCCGCCAGGAAAATTGACCAGCGCAGCACCCTGGGTGAGGTCATCTGTGGGGTTTGCCGGTCGTGTGTGAGGAGACCCAGAAGTGGCTTGTGGTCCGTCAGGACCGTGAACGGGCGACCATACAAGTAGTGATGGAATTTTTTCACCCCTGCCACGATTGCCAAGGCCTCCTTATCTATTTGCGCGTAGTTGCGCTTGGCTGGTGACAAAGTCCGCGAGTAGTAGGCGACCGGTACCTCATGACCGTCTGGCAGCCTGTGCCCCAGGACTGCCCCGACCCCATACGGAGAAGCGTCGCACGGCAGCACCACGGGAAGGGCCTTGTTGAAGTGGGCGAGGACCGCATTTGATGATAAGAGGTCCTTTATTGCCTGGAACGCCGCGGCCTGTGGCGGCCCCCAGACCCATGGTGCCGACTTGTCGAGGAGGCGGTGAAGAGGTTCCGCCATGGCGGCCTTGAGGGGTAAAAAGGAGTGGTAGAAGTTCACCTGGCCAAGGAACGCTTGTAGCTCCGTTTTGGAATTCAGAGCTGGTGTGTGTGTGATGGCTTCCACCTTGTCCAGGGAGGGGTGAGTCGAAGCGTTGCAATACAGCCCTCAGCCGGTCTGCGAAGGACGAGGGGTCAGGGGCAGCGATCAGCACGTCGTCTAGAAATGGCTGAACCCCGGGATGCCTTTGAGGAGGGAATCCATAAATGATTGAAAGATCCCAGGAGCGACTGAGACCCCAAACTGGAGGCGGTGCACTTTGAACGCCCCCTTGTGGGTCGAAATGTTCTGTGCCTCGGCCGTGGCGGCGTCCACTGGCAACTGCTGGTACGCCTGTGCCAAGTCTAATTTGCGAAAGAGCCGGGCCCCCGCTAGGGCCGCTAGCACGTGGCTCACAACTGGTACCGGGTACGCGTGGGCCTGCAGGGCTTTGTTGATCGTACATTTATAGTCCGCGCAGATGCGGACTTCCCCATTCGGTTTGACCGGTATGACAATGGGGGTCTCCCACCGGGCCGAGGCTACTGGTTCTAGGACCCCTTGTTCTACCAGGCGGTCGAGTTCGGCCTCCACCTTCGGCTTCATGGCAATCGGGGGCAACCGGGCTTTGATGCGGATGGGGCGTACTGCTGGGTGTAGGTCCAGGGTTATGGCAGGGCCCGTGAACCGCCCCAGGGTTCCATCGAAGACGCGGGGGAATTCAGCGCACACCGCCCCAAAATCGTGTGCCCCGACCTGGTTGATGCCCTTAACGGAGAGTCCCAGGGCCTCGAACCATGCTAGTCCAAGCAAGCTGGAGAGGGGTTGGTCCACCACCAGTAGGTCCAGGTGGCCCTTGAAGCTTTGGAACTGGACCCTGAACTTGCCCCAGCCCAGCACCGCCACGGGGTTCTTGTTAAAGTCCCGTAGCCGGAAACCCCGTGACTTCTGTAGTGGTGGCCCCCCCTTTGGACACAGTGAGCGGAGCGTATCCGTGGATATGATGGAGTAGGTCGACCCGGTGTCGATCTCCATGGTGCAGGGGGCTCCCTCTATGAGGACCGTCACATGCATTTTGTTAGGGCCGTCGGGGGGCAAGTTATAGACCTGGTGTTGCGGGAAGTGGGACGACACGGTGTGGAGCTTGAAGGACTGTTCCGCAGTGGTCTGGTGCGTTGCAGATCTCGGGCGTTGTCCTTTGGATCGGCAGACCTTCGCTATGTGCCCTGCCTTGTTGCAGGAGCGGCAGACTGCGTTCCTGAAACGGCACGACTTGCGCTCGTGGTTGTCCCCGCAACTGGCGCACAGGCTTGGAGGCGAGGCCTTGTTCGTCCTGGAGGACGTGTGTTTGGGTCGATGCGAAGTCCGCTGGCGAAGCTGTAGGACTTCCTCCCCGTCCGAGGCGTCGGATCCGCTGCTCACTTGAGTGCGGTGGACCGCCTTGGCGCGGCGGTCTCGATGAGCCTTCTCGTAGGTGGAGGCCTCCCGGACCACCTTGTCCAGGTTGAGGTCGTCCTGGCTTGACCAGTTTCCGCCGGAGTTTGGGCTCTCGCAGGCCCACCAGGAATTGGGTCAGCAGGGTGTCCGCTAGACTCGGGAAAGCGCAGTTAGTTGCCGCCTGCCGTAGCCCCGCCAGGAAGTCGTAGGCGGACTCGTCAGGCCCTTGTACCCTCGCGCAGAAGTCCATACGCTCTGCGAATTTTGTGGGTTTGGGTGCAAGGTGATCCGTCAGCGCCTGGACCAGCACAGAGTAGGGCTCCTCTGCTGTCTTTTTGGGAGCGATGAGGTCCTTGAGGAGGAGGACGGTACTCATGCCACACAACTGGAGAAAATGGTCCTTCTTCATACCGTCGTCCGTGATTTTCTGGCAGTTGAAATAGCTTTCTATGATCTCCAGCCAGGCCTCCCATTCGGTGGGGCGGGAGATATCGAAAGCGGCGATGTTGCTCTGGGGGGTCGCCATTGTGTTGCAACCACGTGGCGGGGTAGGCTCTGGAATGGCAACGGCGGCTGGAGCGTTGAGACGGGCGCTGCTGCTCTGGGGGTCAGCAGGGAGCGAAGCGGAGCCGGGAGCGGAGCGATGAGCAGTAGCCGGAGAACCGGGATGCAAAGCGGCGCGGTTTCCGGAGATTTCAGCGTCGGAGCTCAATGCAGTGCTCGTGTTGGCGTCCGGGTCTTCGTTCATGGGGTCGTGGATCCCACCTTCGTCGCCAGTGAAAAGTATGCAGACGGAGAGTGATTTTAGCTAAGCATACCTTTATTTAGTTCAGAACAAAGACAACTGACCGGCTCGCAGGCCGGTTTATATGCATTCAGAAAACCCGCCACCAAGCTCACCTAAACACACCCCCTACTCCCGATAGGCTATTTACAGTAACCGAGAGACCCATTGGCCTCCCGGCTGGGGACCTGGCCCTTTCATTGGGCCGGCTAGGATCCTACGGACCCATTGTCTTTAGACTTGAAGCTATTGAGGAATTGTGCCTGGCCAGCCTGGGCAAGTCCGGGCATGTCAGGCTGAATACATTACACACTGATGGACAAAGTCAGCTGATGGAGCCAAAAGCCACCCTGAGCAAACGAAGCCAGGCAGAAATGTCTTCTAGTTCGCCCTACAGGCTTGACAATTTTGTTACTCCTCACACAGGTGGCAGAAGGAGACCTTGCAGCATATCTTCCCCTCAACCTTCTTTTAACTGAGAAGCAGCAGTTAAATCCTTTCCCTCCCAGCCATCTACCAGTTCTTTTAACTCCCTCTCACAGCTGCAGGGAGGGGGAGAATGGGGACAGGGCACCACGGGAGCACCTTTTCTTCACAGGGCAAAAAAGGAGCAGAAGGAGCCATTTGGAACGTAGAATTGCCGAAGGTCAACTGCAGCCCTTTCCCTCCCCCTCCTTCTACTTAAACTTGCAGTCTCCTAAATGCCTCTGACACAGCACTGTGCATTAATGACCTCTAAAATGTCCTATTGTCAACAGCCTTGCTCAGGTAAGAACATTAAGAGAAGTCCATGTTGGATCAGGCCAGTGGCCCACCCAGTCCAGCACTCTGTATCACACAGTGGCCACAAATACCAGGTGCCCTCAGGCAGTCCAGCAGTGGGGCCAGAACTCCCAGAGGCCCTCCCACTGTTGCCCCGTCACTTGCCCCAGACAGAGTGTTCCTATCTCTACCTTGTGGCTAAGAGCAACGGATGGACCTCTGCTCCATATGCTTATCCAATCCCTTCCTGAAGCTGTCCATGCTTGTAGCTGCCACCACTTCCTGCAGCAGTGAATTCCACGTGTTAATTCCTCTTTGGGTGAAGAAGTACTTCCTTTAATCTGTTGCAGGCCTACTGCACATTCATTTCATTGAGTGCCCACAATTTCTTTTTTGTTGGAAAGGGAGAAAAGTACTTTCTCTACCTTCTCTATCCCATGCAGAATTTTGTAAACTTCTATCATGTCATCCCTGAATCATCATTTCTCCACCCTAAAGAGCCCCAACCTCTAACCTTTCTTCGTAGGAAAAGTGTTCCACCCCCTTAATCATTTTAGTTGCCCTTTTTGCACCTTTTCCAATGCTGTTATATCTTTTTTGAGGTGTGGTGACCAGAACTGCACACAATATTCCAAATGAGGCTGCACCATAGATTTATACAGGGGCATTGTGATACTGGCTGATTTGTTTTCAGTCCCCTTCCTAATAATCCCCAGCATAGCCTTGGTCTTTTTTATTGCAGTCGCACACTGAGTTGACACCTTCAGTGAGTTATCTACCACGACTCCAAGACCTCTCTCCTGGTTAGATACTGCCCGTTCAGACCCCATCAACATATATTTATAGTTGGGATTTTTGGCTCCAATGTGTATTACTTTGCACTTGCCCCCATTGAACCTCATTTGCCATGTTGATGCCCACTCGCCCAGCCTTGACAGGTCCCTCTGGAGCACTTCACAGTCCTCCCTGGTTTTCACCACCCTGAACAACTTAGTGTCATCTGCAAACTTTGCCATTTCACTGCTTACCCCCAACTCCAAATAATTAATGAACAAGTTAAAAATCACCAGACCTAGTACCGAATCCTGCAGTACCCCACTGCTTTGCACCTTCCACTGTGAAAACTGCCCATTTATACTCAGTCTCTGTTTCCTGTTAATTAATCAGTTTTTAATCCACAAGAGGACTTGTCCTCTTATCCCATGACTGCTGAGTTTATTTAGGAGCCTTTGACAAGGAACTTTAGCAAACACTTTATGGAAGTTGAGGTAAACAACGTCTACCCTTGTCCACATGTTTCTTCATCCCCTCAAAGGTTAGTGAGACAAGATCTTCCCTTACAGAATCCTTGTTGATTCTTTCTCAATAGCTTTTGTTCATCAATGTGCCTACTAATTCTGTCTTTGATCATAGATTCCACCAACTTACCTGGTATCGATGTTAGACTGACCGGCCTGTAATTTCCCAGATCTCCTCTGGAACCCTTTTTAAAGATGGGGGTGACATTAGCTACCTTCCAGTCCTCAGGAATGGAGGCAGATTTTAGTGATAGCATATCTTTGTCAGGAGATCCACAAGTTCACATTTGAGTTCTTTCAGAGCTCTTGGATGTATGCCATCCGGGGCCAGTGATTTATCAGCTCTTAATTTGTCCGCCAGCTGTAGGACCTCCTCTCTTGTCACCTTAGTTCAACTCAGGTCTTTCAACACCCCTCCCGAAATCAGCCGTTCTGGAGTCAGCAGGCACCTCCCATCTGCCACAGTGAAGACAGAGGCAAAAAAATGCATTCAGCTTCTCTGCCATTTCCCTATCATCCTTTAGTAATCCTTTTACTCCTTGGACATCCAAGGGACCCACTGCCTCCCTGGCTGGTTTCCTGCTACTAATGTATTTGAATAAATTTTTATTATTGGTGTTTATGTTTTTTGCAATACGTTCCTCATAGTCCTTTTTGCCCGTCTGATTATCGACTTGCATTTTCCAAAGCCTGTGCTTCCTTTTATTTGCCTCACTCAGACTAGCCCTCCACCACTTAAAGGAGTCCTTCTTACTTTCTATTGCTTCCATTACTTTGTGGATTAGCCATGCAGGCTTTTTAAATTCCTATTTGTAGCTTTCCTAACCTGTGGTATACATTTTATCTGAGCTTCTGGGATTGTAGTTTTCAATAGTCTCCAAGCTTGCTGGTCTGGGGCAAGTGATGGTCTGTATTCTTGGTGCTTGGGGAGGGGGTGGAACAGTGGGAGGGCTTCTAGTGCCCTGATGGCCCCTGGTATTTCTGGCCACTGTGTGACAGAGGAGTGTTGGACTGCAGGGGCCACTGGCCTGATCCAACATCTGACTTCTCTCTCATGTTCTCATATTCAAGGTATGAGCTTTCGTGTGCAAGGCACATTCCTTCAGATACATTGGAATGGTTGAAGAGGTTCTAAACTTATAGACAAGAATTTAACAGCAAATTAACATGTAACATTTTAAAGGTGCCTGACTGGACTCTAAATTTGGTCTGCTGCTTCAAACCAACACGGCTGACTGCCTGGATCCACTTGTTCCGTCTGACGCTGAGTCAAACAGCACTTTCTGGACAGATTCAGCGCACGGCCAGATTCAAAGTAGAATTAAAATCATTTTTATTATTAAGTTCCACATGCATTCATAAGAGTTCTTACTCACATCTTTGTAATCTAATTCAGTTCACTGGCTCATGGTGAAAAGGATTGCATGTCCCCAACTCCTTGCCGTTTAAAGAGAACAAAGAAAAAGGGGGAGAGCTGTAAAACTCAAAC
Organism: Gekko japonicus; assembly: GCF_001447785.1. Classification (NCBI taxonomy): domain Eukaryota; kingdom Metazoa; phylum Chordata; class Lepidosauria; order Squamata; family Gekkonidae; genus Gekko; species Gekko japonicus. The sequence continues at coordinate 486,998 of NW_015161990.1, read as the reverse complement.
ATCCTCCCGCCTCTGTGTGGAGGAAATGACTGTTAATCAGCCAGTTAGGGATGCATTGGAATGCCTAACTAAAGACTACAATTCCCAGGGGCAAACTGCTCTTAAAGATATATGGCAGTTCTACTTAACTACAAATGGGACCAAAGGTCAAGTGGCTCCAGCCTAGTCATTTTAGCTTCTAGGGAGAGTTCAGGCTTGATTTGATCTAGCACCCACATTTCAAAGGAATCTACTTTCTTCCAGTCAGCTTTCTTCATTGACCAACCACAGAACGAATTATCTTGATCTTGGTCACCAGCAACACATCCTTACATTTAATTATCTTTTCTAGCTGAATCCGATGAAGACGGAGATCCTGTGCCTGAGATGGGGCAGTTCGAGGTTAGGGATCCCGCTCCTGACCTTCGATGGGGCTCAGCGGTGTCAACACCAGAGGTTAGGAGTCTGGAAGTGTACCATCTTCGGCTGATCAGGCAGTTGGTTCCCTTCCTTGATTGTAATGACTTGGCCACAGTGATCCATGCGATGGTCACCTCAAGATTGGACTAGTGTAACACTCTCTACATGGGGCTGCCCTTGTCACAAATCCAGACGCTATAGCTGGTGCAAAAAGCTGCAGCCGGGCTTTTAATGGGCCTCCCCATGTGGGAGCACATCCAGCCTGTGCTGAAGGCATTGCACTGGCTACCGATAGCATACTGAATTCTCTTCAAGGTGCTGGTGCTTTCCTTTAAAGCCCTATATGGTCAAGGGGTGACATACCTGAGGGACCACCTTTCCTCATATGTACCCCAGTGAGGACTGCATTCAGGGTCCTAAAACCGACTGACCCTCCTAGGCCCAAAAGAAGTTAGACTGATCACAACCAGGGCTAGGGCCTTCTCGGTGGCAGCTCCATACTGGTGGAGTGAGCTCCCAGAGGAGATCAGGGCCCTGCGGGACTTGATGCAGTTCTGCAGGGCCTGCAAGACAGAGCTCTTCCACCAGGCCTATGGCTAAGGAGCCACCACCACCACCAAGTATACCATCACTAACATTATTAGAGCTTGTTCCCTGGTTTTCATTGTTTATATCTAGTGCCAGTGTCTGCTGCATATAACGATCAAGGAGCTGTGAAACATTGCAGATTGTAGATTATATTGATGATTGTACCACCATCTTTTAACTGATTATACCTATTTAGCTAGCACTTTATGAATATGGATTGTTTTAAATTGTTTTTATCTATGTTACAATTATCTATTTATATTTTATCTTTGTAAGCCACCCTGAGCCTGCTTCGGTGGGGAGGGTGGGATATAAATTCAACTAATAATAAATAAATAAATAAATAAATAAATCCATGGCTGCCCTTCCCAGTCTCCGTCTCCTCCGGGTTTCTTGGGGTGCCAGCCTCCCTTCTGGTTAATGATGGAGCCAAGGAACAGAAAATCTTTAACAGTTTCAGTTTCTTCATTGTCAGCCTTAAAGTTGTGTGATTCCCCTGCAGTCATTACTTTTGTCTTCTTTTCAATGTCAAGAATATCATTGTGTAAAGTACCTGAGCAGAATAAGAAGTCTATTCTTGTGTATGTTTTAAACCTTGGGGAATAATATGTATAGTCACGTTCAGTTTTATGGCGATCTCTCCAAATATTGCATAATTGATATTTCATTAAAATTTCATGCAATTTGGTAAATTTGTTTACTTGCTACCTACGTTTTTTATTCTTCCCAGATTTGTCAAAGGAACAATCTACAATCATGTTAAAGTCACCTCCAATAATGAGATGTCCTTCCTTAAAAGTTTGAAGTTTTGCAAGTGTTTCCTCTAATAATTGCGCTTGTTGTGAATTAGGAGCATAAATTGTGGGTATTGTTACTTTCTCACCATCCAAAGTGCCCTTAATAAATAAATACCTTCCCTGAGTATCAGTAATTTTACTTTCAAAAGAGAATTTTAGGGGTTTTGCTAATAGAAATCCCCATACATGTGCCATAGATGTCCCATATGCCTGATATTGGTTACTATACCAATTAGATTTTAAAACTTCATGTTTTTCTGATTTCAAATTGGTGTACTGCATTATAATTATTTCAGGTTTAGATTTATGTATAAATGCTGTTATCCTTTTTTGCTTGATCCTGTTATTAAGACCTCTTGCATTCACAGAGCAAATTCTATAAGACTCTAGACACATTAGGCAGATGAAATTGTATTAACAAACAGTTCGTATAAGGTAGTTTGAACTTATCAATAATTTATAATACAATAAACTTTTAAACTTCAATAAAGCTTAAAACAAAATAAACTTATCTAAGACTATATTTAACTGAACTCTAACTAGGCTACTCTAAACTATATGTTAACTACCCCTTCAAACCCCTCCCCCCTTCTAACCTCTATACCCTCAACCTAATGTTAACAAAAACTATCTCTTTCTTGTCAGAGTGCTGGTGACTCTCACTGGTGAGCTCCTGCTGATCACAAGAGGGGGAAGCCAAGTCCACCCCTCCCGTGAGTCTCTGCCCACCATTCCTAGAGAACCAAGAGGGCCCATTTTCATTAGCAAGAAGAGCAGGAGCAGGTCTGCTTTCTGTCAAAAGATTTATGAGCCCTGAAGGAATCCTCAAATAGGTTAACTTATCCTGTCTTCTGGAGATCCCACCCTCTAAATATCTGATATCCAAATATACATTAACTTCCATCCCCTCCCTCCCCCAGACCAGAATACTTCTAAAGCAGTTAAATATTAACATATGCTACAAGTTTCTTTTTAAATCACATATATTACGCTTGTTCATCATCTTCTGCTGAAGCTTTAACCTCCTTCAAGCATAATGAAAGTTCAAAACAAAATCCAAAGTCTCAGTCATTCAAAGCCAGTATTGCAATTTTGCTATTTTTTTTGGTGGGATAATTGGAAACAACCTCTTCCTTTTCTTTTTTTTTGTCCTCTTGTTCTATGGGTATTTCCAGGTAGCTGTAACAAATCTAATCCACTATCTTCATCCCAAGTGAAAAGATGCTTTCCTTGATGGATCACACAAAGTTTGCCAGATATTAGCCATTTGTATTTCTGATTTGCCTCTTGAAGTTTATTTGTAACACTTTTCAGTTGTCTTCTGATTTGAATTGCCTCTCTTGGAATGTCTATATATACTTGTATATCATTCTTTTCCAGTTTTAAATGTCCAGCTTTCCTTGCCTCTTCATTGATTTTTTTCCCCTTATGCATGAGACAGGAATCGTGATAATGATACCTCTGGGAAACTTCCTTCTGCTTTCTTGTGCTGGGCCGCTTCGATAGGCATTAGTTACACTGGGGGGCAAATTTCCTTCCAATTGCAAGACATTTATAATCCAGTTTGTCATAAAAATTATTAAGTCTTGTTACCCTTCCACGCCTTCTGGAGCCTCTCTTACTTTAAGATTAGGCAATCTTGCCTCAGTTTCAGAAGTTAATAACTGATATTTCAAGGATCTTACCTCCTGTTTTAGTAGCTTGGTCTCCTCCCAAAGTGCAGTGCTTATTTCTACTGCTGTATCTGCTTTTTGAGTCACCTGTGTCATTGAAAGCTTGATGTTATTGAGCTGATTCGACAGAGAGGGTATCTTTTCATAGAGACCTTTTCCCCATAAATTTTAGATTATATAAAAGTTCATTTTTTGTAGTAGCTTCTTCTTGGCGATCCGAGGAACCTTCTCTGGTCACCATTTTGGGTGCGTCACGGGCCGCTTGCTTGGCCTGCTTTCCTGGTTCTTCCTAATGACACAGAGAGTATTCCATCTTTCTGTGTTTATACCTCTGAGGATGCCAGTCACAGTTACTGGCAAAACATCAGGTTCTACAATGCCAAGACCACGGCCACACATCCCGGAAAATCTACAGCAACTAAGTTCTTCCTAATGTTTAGTTGAAAATTCTTCTGATTTAATTTCAACCCATTGGTTCTGGTCCGACCTTCTGGGGCTACAGAAAACAACTTCATATAATACTCTATATTATAGCCCTTGAAATACTTGAAGATGGTGATCATATCATCTCTCAGTTGTTTCCTCTCCAGGCTAAACATGCCCAGCTCCTTCAACCTTTCCTCATAGGACTTGGTCTCCAGACCCCTCACCATCTTCATCGCCCTCCTCTGGACACATTCCAGCATGTCTACATCTTTCTTAAATTGTGGTGCCCAAAACTGAACACAATACTCTAGGTGAGGTCTAACCAGAGCAAAGTGGTACCATCACTTTGCATGATCTGGACACTAGACTTCTGTTGATACAGCCCAAAATCATATTTGCCTTTTTAGTTACCACATCACACTGTTGACGCATGTTCAGTATAAGGTCTACTAAGACCCCTAGATCCTTTTTGCACATACTATTGCCAAGACAAGTCTCCCCCAACCTATAATTATGCATTTGATTTTTCCTACCTAAATGCAGAACTTTACATTTATCCCCATTTACATTCATTAAATTAGCGAGGTAAGGAGAAAACTCTGTGTTTTCATTTCCATCCCAAACGAGTTGTTGTGAGATCTGAACCGGGGGTGGTGGGGAACTTCTGTCGGAGCTCTCTCAGTTGCTGTCAGAGCTGTTCTCTCAAGGACAGTTCTCTCAAGAGCTCTCTCAGCCCTGTCCGCTGTGGGGAGGAGAAAGGAAAGGAGATTGTCAGCCGCTCTGAGGTTCCGAGTGAAGGGCGGCGTATAAATCCAATCTCCATCTCCTCCTCCTCCTCCTCCTCCTCCTCCTCCTCCTCCTCCTTCTCCTCCTTCCCCTTCATCCAAATCATTGGTTATTGAAACAATTTGTGGGTACATATATAGGTATCCTTTCCTAGCATATGAAACCTTTTATATAAAATTGCACTTGTATACCAGGGGATGTCACACAGTTAAAAGCATAATTCCTGTGACCAGGTCTATTTAAAAACCACATAAAATACAATGTAACCAAACAAAATCAAATGTGTTTCAGCCATGACACCTTCCTCAGTGGTTTAAATCTTTGTCATACACACCATATACTGCTTTTGTTAAAATAACAACAAGCCTGACAAAAGCACTGAACATTCTGAAAAAGAATAAAAGGGAAAAGAAAATAATTGATTTTGGATCAATTATTGTGTGAGTGTTTTAAATGTAAGATAAAGCTATTGATATTATTGACTAAACTAAGTAAAATTACTCACACCTACCAGATGTAAAATTTGTTACAAGGACTATCTCCCTTTGTTGTTAATTGGGACCATCGAAGATAACTATCTGGATGGCTGATGTTAGTGGTCCATACGTCTAACATATACAAAGGAAATTACTGTCCATACTTCCAAAAATATTAATGAGCCAATAAAATTTACAAAAAGAATTTTAAATTGGAGACATTTTTTTACCTCTATAAGCCAGGTAAGGATCAAGCTTTATGCAGTGGTGTGTATAGCCACACATAGGAAGCCAAATGCATCAAGCAATGACTAATGCTACCCTCTATTTATACTCTCAGCTACAAAGAAGGTGGGAGAAGATGATGCAATGCCTGGCAAGATGGTTACTATACCTGGATTGAAGTTGCATCATCTCCAGTCCCTTATGATAGTAGGTGAAAGGATCTTAGAACCAATGAAAACGACTCAGCTATCTATATACTAATAGCCAAGAGGCCCCCTCTGTGCGGATATCTAACTCCGCACATCGGTGTGCAGGAAAATCTGAAAAGTTTTAAAAACTATACGGGGGATACTTAAATCCCCCCAAAAGTAAAAGAGCATTCCCTGCACATGTGCAGAGAACTCTCTAGCCATTTGGGGGGAGGCTCTGCAGCCCAGCAGTTGGCAGCCACTCAGGGCTTGCCGCCGGTGTGGGTGGTTGTGGGAGAAGGCTCAGGGGGCTCAGCAGCTAGGAGCTGTTCAGGCCTCACTGGCAGTGCCCAGGGGGAGCAGGAGAAGGGGGGCAGGGGAGAAGGATTGGCAGGTCCAGCAGCTCTAGTAGGAGAGACAACAGGTGGGTCAAGCTCCTCCTCCCCCTTCTCCAAGCAGGGAACAGAGATTTGGAGGACTAGAAAGGCTCCAGGAAGAATCTCTAGGAAAACCTCTCTGACCCAGCCTGATCTTGTCACTGGGTAGGAAAGAGAGGTGATAAAACTCAGGGAAGCAAAGAGGAAGTTCTCTTTTATGCTGAGTCCATCAGAGCGGACAGAACTCTTAACTGAGGTCTGGAGGAGGCACCCATTGCTGGTCTAGACAGCCAGAGGAGGCTGAAAGGTAATGGTAAATCTGTAGAGATCTAAGAAGGGGAGATAGGAGTACAATATTGGTTAAAAATAGCTGGTTTATACAAGAAAGTCAAGAAGCTAATGGAGGATAGGAATATAAGTATAGAGGAACCAATAGAAAAAATATATAAAAGAATGAAAGAAAATAAAAGAGGGTTAGCAGGTGCAATATATAAGAAAATGATCTCAGATAAGAAACAAATAATTACTCAGTTACAAAGAAAATGAGAGTCAGAAACGCAAATAACAGAGCAAAAAGCTATAAAACTTACGAACGGAATTACAAAACTTAAAGTATACAAGTTTAAAGAACTAGAATTAAAAATTTTTACCAAATGGTATAAACCGCAGCCACGCTGGCAAATATGTTTCCAGGACTGAGCCCCAACTGTTGGCATTGCAAAAATGTAAAAGGGTGGTATTCACATATGTGGTGGAAATGCCCAGAAGTTATTTTTTTTTGGAGAAATAGTGTAGGAAAAAAGAATAGATTATTTGCAGTAAATATAAACATAGATTTTGATTTAATGTTGATAAGTACAATAGGATTTGAGATAATAGAGAGAAAGCACCAAGAACTACTGAAAGCAATGGTTTTAGCAGGTAAAGCGGTTATAGCAGCAGGTTGGAAAGATGCAAGTAAATGGACAGAGAGAAATTGGCTTAACTATTTGTTTGAAATTATTCAATCAGATACAATCTCCATAATTAACCAAAACATGCCATGGGAAGACAGAACAGCGACAATCCAGGAGAAATGGACCATATACTGAAGATGGATGGAAGAAGAACAAAGAAACGACATTCAGTGGAAGCTCCAAACATTATGCCCCTGGCTGAGAGAAAAGGACTAAAAACAACAGACTGGATGGAGGGGTGGAGGATGGGGAAAAACTGTAAAAGCACAATGGAATATGAAAATGTATAACCAGAACGGTAATAACAATAAAAATATTTATTAAAAAAAATCTGTAGAGATCTATAACATTCTAAGATGAGGAGCCTGTCCTGTATTTTAACATCTGATTGGGCCATATATAGAGAGAGGGACAGAGGAATTGTGTTTTACACATTCGTTTAAATCCCTTGCTCAGTCTGGTGCTGTGCTAAGAGTATGCTTGTGAACATTTTCTTTTTAATGAATACTTCATAACTTTTGATGCTGCTGGTGGCTCTCTGAACCACATAGACCTCCACCATCTCAGACATGCTATTTTAAAAGGAGCGCCAGGGGGAAGGCAGGCAGTTGGCAAGTGGCTATTCCTCCAGTGGCTCAGAAGGTACTGAATGGTCCACACGGTGACCAGGTGCCGGGCAGCAGGAGACACAGAGGCAAGGCCTCAGAACTTGGAAGGGAAGTTGGGAGTCATCCTGACCCTCCAAGCAGGCAATTCCTTACAAAGGTCAGGTGGTGGCTATGGCTCCTCAAGAAAGAAAAGCCTCTTAAGGTGTTGGGAAAACCTTGGAGGGCAGGGTGGAACAAGGCCTGCAAGTTGGACCAGGCCCATTCCGCCACATATGGTGTTAATAAAATGATCAAATTTAATTAAGATTTCTTCTGAACCCTCCCAGATAATAAAATATTACCAAGAAATCTCTTGTAAAAGATAATACAATTTTTATAAATATTATCATTATTTTGGAGAACAAGATCACTTTCAAGTCTGTCCATAAATAAATTCACCAGTCCTGGAGCAAATTTACAACTTATTGCATAGACATCACCCTTTTTTCAGAACTGGCAACCCTAATCAGCCAGTCAGGTCCTACTCCAAGAGGTGAGGACGTCAGTCAGTTCTGCAGAGCAGGGTCTTCACTGCAGTTGGCCCAAGTCTCTGGATTGCCTTCCTGAATAAGGTTCAGAGTTGCGTCTTCCTCATCTTTTTTCTGATGGGGTACAAAATGATTTTGTGCATATGGGGGTGTTTTTCTGAAGAGACACATCCCAGGAAAAACTTTCCCACAAGCCCTTAATTCCCCTCTCCTGCAAAGACTAAGCCCAAGTACATGCCACCTGAATGAAAGCACATTCTTCCCCAGTTTTTGCATCTTCTCACCCCTCTAGAACATAACAGAAGCCAATGTTGGATCAAGCCGATGGCCCATCCAGTCCAACACTCCTCTGTCACACAGTGGCCAGAAACACCAGGTGCCATCAGGAGGTCCACCAGCAGGACCAGAACTCCAGAAGCCCTCCCAAAGTGGTCTCCCAAGCACCAAGAATACAGAGTGTCACTGCCCCAGGCATAAGAACATAAGCATCATTGCCCCAGACAGAGTGTTCCATCTATACCTTGTGGCTGATAGCCACTGATGGACCTCTGATACATATGTTACCCTAATCTTCTCTTGAAGCTGTCCATGCTTGTAGCCACCACTGCAGCAGTGAATTCCACATGTTAATTACGCTTTGGGTGAAGAAGTACTTCCTTTTATCTGTTCTAAACTTACTGCTAATTAATGTAATCGAGTGCCCAAGAGTTCTTGTTTTGTTGGAAAGGGAGAAAAGTACTTCTTTCTCTACCTGCTCTATGCCATGCATAATTTTGTAAGCCTCTATCAACTGACACCTCAATCATTGTTTCTCCAAGCTAAAAGGTCCTAACCTCTTTAACCTCATAGGGAAGGTATTCCATCCCCTTTGTGGCAGAACAGTCCTGCTCTGGCCTACAGGCCCTGTTCCACCCTACCCTCCCGGGATTTCCCAACACTGTGTCTCTTTCTCAGTTCAACTGCCGCCGCCACCTGACCTTTGTAGGTATTGGCCATTGGGAGGGTCAGGACTCCCAGCTTCCCTTCCAAGTTCTGAGGCCTGGCCTCTGTGTCTCCCAGTACCCAGGGCCTAGTTAACACAGGGACCGCTTACTGCCTTGTGCACCAGTGGGGGAGGAGCCACTTGCCAACTGACCACCCTCCCTTACCCCCTGGTGCTCCTTTTAAAATAGTGTGTTCAAGACAGTGAAGGTCTATGTGGCACAGAGAACCACCACCAGGATCAAAAATTACAAACTATTTATTAAAAAGAAAATGTTCACAAGCATACTTTTAGCACAGCACCAGACTGATTCAAAAAGAAAGGGGATTCGACTTCCGGTCTTTGGCGCTTCAACGATGGCTGTGTCTCTTGGCTCCTCCAAGAGACGTGTGCCCTGAATCAGGGATTAGGAGGGAGCCCGATTGTGCACGCTCCCCCATGGAGCCCATAGGCAATGGGCTCCTAGCCAGGGGGCTTTGGAGAGCCCTACCTCTGGCCATCAGCCAGTACAGGGGGCTACTCTCTGCCCTGAAGGTCCTGCCCTGATTCCAAGTATTGGATTAGAAGTGACCACCGGAACAAGCGTTTGGAGGTTTAGTGATTTTCTCTGCCTGGCGTGATCTCAGGGGCTGTCTTAGGACCTGGTGGATCGATTCAAGGACTGATGAGTGAGTTTTCGTTGAAACGAGACACCAAAACCTGGATGTGAAGTCCCCCTACTATAAGCGGAGGGGGGGAGGGGACGCCCTATCTCCCAACATTTTAAGCAAATGCGAAAGCATGATTGGAGGGACTGATCAAATTGTGGCGATTGACTGTAGCAGAGAGTTTTTCTGAAAGTAAGCTGAGCATTTAAACAGACCTTAGAGACTTTGGCATTCTTTCTTGGCGAATGTAAACATCCCCAAAAGATGGCGATGAGAGGTGAAGAGGGAGGCGGGATTAATGTTTTCTTCAGGAAGGAGAACAGTGGAAAGCTAGGTCATGTGACCTAACCATAGACTCTGTCTTTAAAGTGAATCGTGGGCCCTCTAGTGGCTAAAATGGAGTAGCGACCTGGATCTGTACTAAAGGTGGCTATATTTTTAAAGGGACAGTACTTGGTGCGCACTTTGATCATAGAGACTTATGAACGGTTGGAGATTCTAAAGTTTAGTTCATTTGTGTTTGGATTGGCAAACGGATCGAAAAGCATTTTTTTTTTTAGTAAAGGGCTCGCTACCCCAACTTCATAAGATCGGCTTGCTAAGAGAAAGGTTGGATTCTTCAATGAACGTGTTTTTAATGCAACAAAAGGAAGGTCTCTTTGGATTTAAGACGTTTAAGGAAGCGAAGATGTCCCTGGAAAAAAAGAACTTGGTTTATATCATGAACGGACAGATCCGGACTTATAAAAGCTAAAAGCTAATTGGAGGAAGAAGAAGAAAAAGAAGATAAACTGTTGAAATGTTCTTACTGAGGGAACATTGGTTTTAAAGATTTTGCCTTTGGGGGGAGTAAAGCGTAAAAGGAGATGCCAATTTTTCTTAAGGGCTGTGTCTATGTGTGTTCTAGTTTTGGAATTACTTTCTGCCTAGTCTGATAAGCTGGTTTTGTCAACAGCAGTGATGATTGGCGGGCACTCTTCATGTTTGAAAGTATTTGTCAAACCTCCACATTTGGGTTTTTAGTTAGGTTCTTTTTACTTTCTCCTTTAGATGTAGATTTTCCCCTTCCCAATTTCTGTTGTAGTTTTATAGAAAAGCAAATTAAAAAATCCCCTTTGGGGGGCCAAAACAAAAAAAGCAAAAAGCAAAAAAGAAAGGGGATTCAAAAGAAAAGGGTAAAACACAATTCCTCCCTCTATACATGCCCTTTTTTGTTGTTGTTGCTCAGTCACACAGTCGAGTCCGACTCTTCGCGACCCATCTGTTGTTAAATACAAGGGTCAGGCTCCTTAGCTTAGAATGTTGTAGATCTCTACAGAGTGGCCATCACCTTGCAGCTTCCTTCAGCTGTCCAGGCCAGCACACATGGCCATGGCCTCCTCCTCCTCCAGACCTCAGTTAAGAGCTCTGTCCGCTTCGATGGAATCAGCACCAAAGGAGCCCTTCCTCCTTCCTCCAAGTATTTTTATCATCTATCTTTTCCCCACCCACTGACCAGGTCGGGCTGGGTCAAAGAAGCTTTTCCTGACATCTCTGGAAGTTTCTTCCTGAAGACGTTCAAGTACTTAGTACCTCCAAATCTCTGTTCCTGCTGTGTGTGTGGGGGGGGGGGGGGGAGACTAGACCATCCAATTGTCTCTAGTTGGACCTATTAGCATTTCTTAAGAGGTAGCTGAAGTGAAGCCAGAAAGCCATTGAACTGACTTCCTCCCCCCTGCCTGCTCTCTGCCCAGAGAAAAACTTTTAAAATCTCCTGGTGAAGGTTTTTCCCAGTTCAGACCTCCACCCCAAAATACATTTCCTTCATACCTTTAATGATTTCAGTTGTCCTTTACTGCACTTTTTCCAGTGCTGTAATATCTTTTTTTGAAGTGCAGTGACTAGAACTGTATGCAGTATTTCAAATGCTGCACCATCAACTTACAAAGGGGCAGGCCCGTAGCTACCACGGGGCCCATGGAACCCACCCCCCACAGTTTTTACGGGCCCCTCCCCCGATCCTCGGATCCACCTCCCTCTCCCCGGCCCCCTCACCCCCGATCGATCGCCTGCCTGTCAGTGTGGGTCCAGCCCCAGCCCCTGTTCCCCTCCAAGCTGCTTGTGCTTTGCCTCTCCCCTGTAATCGCTTCTGTTTTTCTTTCCCGGGTCAGTTTTCTCCACTCCCCCCCCACACACTCCCACTTTTTCCTGTTAGCCCGATTCCAAGGGCTCCATGCCCTGCAAGGGCTGGAATCTCATCTTTCTGTAGAAGCGGGAGGCCACTAAATCTGTGTGCCTTGTACGTTTAAAAGCAACTTAATTTCTCTCTGACTGCTGAGTCCCTGTTTGGGGTCCGGCGCTGCTGGGTTTCTGCATCACATGGCTGTTTGAATACGGAGCTAGGTAAGCTGGGCGCTCTCTATCCAGGCCTCGGCTCGGCATCAGGGAGGGAGGGAGGGAGACCAGGGAGGGGGTGAATCTTAGTGATGGTGGTAGCAGCAGTGTGAGCATTTTTTATTTTTATTTGATTTCTTATTTGTTGTGATGTCAGTGCCCTTTTTGTGACGTCGGTGCACATGTGTGGAGCTTTTGGGGAAACAGACAGGCAGGCCTACTGCATAGGCGAAATCCCTGGAAGTTGTGACATCTTGGTTTGACCCAGCTGCAGCCGCTCTCTCTGCCCTGACATCTGCATATGCCGGAAAATGGAACTGCCTCGCCCCAGAGCTAACACCATTCAATCTCAATTGTTAATCCTATCAATCCGATCTCATCTTTCCTCCTCACATTTCCTTCATAATGAAAAGTCCTTCTACTTCTTTCCCACACCCTAAGCCCAGGAGAGCCATCAAGCAGTATTGTTTCCATTTTGATTAGTGTAAATTAGCAATCCATTAGTCCTTCGACCACCGGAGAAGTAACCAGGAACCCGACCCAAACTGTACTTTGCATCTAGAAGAGAATCTCCGGTCTCTTCTGTGCACTCCTGGGAACTCTGTACAAAGTTCCCAAACTACATTACTTTATCCCTCATTAATCCCATCAATGCTTTGTTCCAAGGGACCCTTCACATCAGCAAGCCCTCTGGACACGTTTTTGGGTATAACTAGCCCAGCGCAGTCCCAGTCTCTGTGTCTCTGCCCTGGGCACCTACTGGCAGGTCACCCCCAGACTTCATTTGGATCACGCTCCATCTTTACAGTCTCTGTTCCATGGACCCCTAATCTCCTGGATAGGTAAAGTGTATTTCCCCAACACCCTCCTATCGTTACCACTCACCTCTGTACTTCCATTATTTGTGTGTATGATTTAACATGTGTTCTATTTCTGTATGTGTGCATTTTATTAGGATTTCCTTCTGTTTAATAAAAACAATCCTTTTGATTAAGCAATTGTCTGGTTAGTGAGAGTTCTCCTAAGGGAAAAATCCCCACAAAACATAGGTGGAGATTTTTGCTTGTTACCTCCCTCTCACAAAAGCCATTTTGTCTCCTTCGACAGCCCTTTTGGGCAACACAGACCATTTGAGGTAACACAAGGCCCCACCTGCTACTACCGCCAGTAGGCTCGGAAGGCTATCTGCTGCAGTGCTAGATGCTTGGTACACCAGACAGACAGCCAAACTCTCCTCAGCATCCACACTAGGCCAACACAGTCAGTACCAGCGATCTTTGGCGTGGAGAGTGCTCCGAAGGAAAAACACCCTCACTGGAGTATCACCACCCCTCCGCCCCGCCCCTCTCTTTGGGACTGATGGAGGACTGAATAACCTGGAGGGGGTCTGTTCTTTTAAGGCAACTGTTTCACTCTCCCTTGTCCAGGTCTTGGTCACCCATGCTCGGGGTCCCCATCTTGTGCTGCAAGGTAACTTTGTGGTGCCGCGGTCTTGTTATTGATGGAGCTGGCATTGCACAGCATCAGTGCCGAAGGGGGGTATAATTTCCTAGCCCTCTCACCAACATGTCTCGGGATGGGACGAAGGTGGGAAGGGGACCGAGTGTAGTCGTATCTCCGTCTCCTTCCATTCCAGTACCTTCTCCTGCCACACCCCCCTTTGCCCCCCCGGTCCCTGGGAACCCCCCCCCCCGCCCGGTGCTGGCACTCCCGATGTCAATCAGAACTGTTGTGTTCCACTCCCCCGTCTTCCCCCCACCCCCGCTCTCAGGATTCACTGGGTCAGACCGGGCCAGACATGCCAGTCCTGGAGTTCCACTGGTCGGGAAGGGAGGTAACAAGAGACTCACAGTTACAGGTGGGGGGAAAACACCCAGGCGCCATTCAAGGGCCAGAATCAGGCAGCCAGGAAGCAGAGCCCGCCAGAGCCAAATGACACTGTCCAAGGCCACCGAAGCCATTCAAGGTTGCATTCCGAGCCCAGAGAAAGCCGACCCTGGAGCTGACAGGCTGTCCAGAGTTGTCTAAAGCCACCCGAAGCTATCCAAGACCACCTGAAGCCATCTGAAGTTGCCCGAGTCCACCCAGCAGCACTCTGCGCCAACCGACTGCACCCTTGTGGCTCCCTGCACCACCACCAGTCTTCACGACAGCCCCCCCTGCAGGCCTCAGCAGGGGCCCCACAAGCCTCCTCGAAGGTCTCAGAGGACTTTTGCACTAGACTTCCCCTGGCAGTGCCTCACAGCTCCCTCCAGTAGCCCCTCGGCGGCTCCCACAGGTCCTCCCAGGGGGGTAGACTGTCCTCTCTGCAGATCCCCCTGGTAGACGCAGGTAGCCCAGTGGAGCTGCCGCAACCTCTGACCAGGCCCGAGAGTCTCAGAGGCCCACGAGTTTGCATCAGCCAAGCCCGCCGGCCCCAACCAGTAAGTCCTGGCTGCCGGCCACTGATTCCTGGCACACAGACAAACATGGACGCCAACAGGCAAACACAGACGGTGTAATGAGTGGAGTAGAAACAGATGTAACTGTCCCACCAGATAAACAGTCCCTCCAGGGGTCACAAAGTGGTCCAAAAAAATAAATAAAATGCAAAAATGCTAAAGGCTGTTGAAGGTAATTAGTACACCAAGCCTGAATATAAAACAGCTCTCAGTTTGCTATATTATTTGTGCTGTGGATGATTCTAGTATTGCGGAAGACACAGCGTGGATTCTGTAAGAGAAGATCTTGTCTCACTAACCGGCTACTGTTCTTTGAGGGGGTGAACAAACATGTGGACAAGGGGGACCCAATAGATGTTGTTTACCTTGACTTCCAGAAAGCATTTGATAAAGTTCCTCATCAAAGGCTCCTAAGTAAGCTCAAAAATCACGGGATAAAATGACAAGTCCTTTCGTGGATCAAAAACTGGCTAATTAATAGGAAACAGAGAGTATAAATGGGCAGTTCTCTCAGTGGAGGGTGGTAAGCAGTGGGGTACCACAGGTATCCGTACTGGTTCCGATGCTTTTTAACTTGTTCATTAATGATTTGGAGTGGGGAATAAGCAGTGAAGCGGCTAAATTTGCAGATGACACTAAATTGTTCAGGGTGGTAAGAACCAGGGAGGATTGTGAGGGACTCCAAAGGGATCTGTCGAGGATGGGCGGGTGGGCGTCAACATGGCAAATGGGGTTCAGTGTGGTGCACATTGGGCAAAAAATCCTAACTATAAATACATGTTGATGGGGTCTGAACTGGCAGAGGCTGACCAAAAGAGAGATCTTGGAATTTTTAGTAGATAACTCACTGAAAATGTCGAGACAGTGTGTGACTGCAATAAAAAAGGCCAATGCTATGCTGGGGATTATTAGGAAGGGAATTGAAAACAAATCAGCCAGTATCATAATGCCCCTATATAAATCAATGGTGAGACCTCATTTGGAATACTGTGTGCAGTTCTGGTCACCACACCTCAGAAAGGATATTATAGTCAGTGTTCCCTCTAAGCGGAGTTAGTGTAAGCTAGCTCACAGTATTCTAGCCTCACACATTTTTGTCTTAGCTCAGGAAGGAGGGCTCCAGAGCAAACTAATTAATGCAGTAGCCAAATCGCTCGCTCACCACTTTAATGCCAGTAGCTCACAAAGTAGAATTTTTGCTCACAAGACTCCACAGCTTAGAGGGGGCATTAATTATAGCATTGGGGAAAGGGCAACTAGAATGATAAATGGGTTGGAACACTTTCCCTATGGGGAAAGGTTAAGGCACTTGGGGCTCTTCAGTTTAGAGAAATGACAGCTGAGGGGTGACATGATCACGGTTTACGAGATTATGCATGGGAAAGAGCAGGTAGAGAAAGAGGTATTTTCTCCCTTTCTCACAATACAAGAACTCCTTGTGGGCACTCAATGAAATTGCTGAGCAGTCGGGTTAGAATGGATAAAAGGAAGTTCTTATTTACCCAAAGAGTGATTAACACATGGAATTCGCTGCCACAGGAGGTGGTGGCAGCTACAAACATGGACGGCTTCAAGAGGGATTTGGTCCATCCGTGGCTATTAGCCACAAGGTATAGATAGGAACTCTGGGTCTGGGGCAAGGGATGCTCTGTATTCCTGGTGCTTGGGATGGGGGCAACAGTGGGAGGGCTTCTGGTGTCCTGGCCCCACTGCTGGACCTCCTGAGGGCACCTGGTGTTTTTGGCCACTGTGTGACGGACTAGCCCTCACTCAGAGCTTCAGCTAGGCAGCAGTGTGCATGTGTGTGGGGGGGGGTGTTCCCCCAGTGATTCTGAGCCGCATCTTTAAGTTTTGCCCAGGGCTCTGGCGGCATTAAGATGGCCCCTGTGTGTAAAATGCTTTCTGCTCAAGTTATCATATCTGTATTTTATTCACCCAGGCCTTTCAGAAATATCAGGCAAGGTGGAGTGGTTGGTCACATTCAGTAAGAGCACTCCTGCTTTATTTGAGCAAAAATTATTTATTTAGTTACAGCCCATCCTTTGTCATAGAGACTCAAGGTGCGTTACAAAGGGGAAAACAATGCCTTCAGATAGCACGTTACATCTAACCAGCAACCTAACAGGCCAAGAATTGCAGATCAGAAGCAATGCAGAAAGTATCAGATATGATATGTCAAAGAAAGCAGAGCATGGAATTACAGGAGTAGAAAACAATGTAGTAGAAGCAGGACAGTAAACACAGTAATACATAACACCAGATTCGTGTTGCCAAATCCCAGGTCCCCACTTCTAGACAGCCTGGCTGGCATGTTAATAAAGTTCCTTGTTCATTCTTTGTGCAAACTGATCATATTAATTAGGCACCAAGTTGCTTTCTGTTTGCTCTTGGCACCCACTGGGAAAAGTCTGGGAAGGAACTGTGTACTTTGTGTCCGAGAACTGCAGCTTCTCTATCTTTAGGCAGAATTACACGTTGTACAGAAATGATGCCAGAGGGGCAGCGGGTCTAATTTGTTACAGAAGAAACAAACAGGAATGTAGTAGCGGCTCCTCAAACACCAGCAAGATTTTCTCCCAGTATGAGCTTTCATGTACTTCCAGCACATGCAAGTGGGTCCGCGGGAGGCAAACACATATCTGCAGAAAATCTACAGGCAGCCGAGGACCAAAGTGCACCTTCCTGCACTGGGCGATAACCGGCAGTCGGGACAAGGGCAGAGGCCACTCACAGAAGCTGTCCTTAGCAAATGCCCCAGTTTTCCTGAGCTCATTAACACACCGGAAATGGCCCCCCTTCCTCCTCCTCCTCCTCCACCCCTGCCCATTTCATGGCTCCTTAATAACTCTGCTGTTGGTTTCCTTTTCATACATAAATACCTGCCAATACGGGCATTGGACCAATTGAAAAACTTCACTGGTGGAGAAGAATTTAAATTAAAGAGTTATGCAGATGATGTAGTATTGACAATGTTAAACACACAAAATACAATACAATTTGTTATGGAACACATGGAAAAGTTTGGTTCCCTTTCTGGATTTAAAACTGATAAGAAAAAAAACTAAAATGATTTCAAAATTCTTAACAAAACAGGAAGAAGATAATATTAAATGAACTACAGGCTGTGATTTGGTCACCAATTCAATCAAATATTTGGGAATAAATGTGTCTGAGAAAAAAGAAACAATTTTTCAAGATAATTATGAAGCCGTTTGGAAGAAAAATCAAAAGGATTTGGAAGGATGGTCTAAATTAAATTAGTCCTGGCTTGGGAAAAATTCTGCAATAAAAACGAACATTGTACCAAAAATTATTTTATTTTATTCCAGATGCTCCTAATTGAGATACATGACAAGATATTGCAAGACTGGCAAAGACAGATAAATACATTAATATGGAAGGGTTAGATTTAAAGTTTTACGAGATGGAAAAAAAGAGGAGGCCCTTGAGGCTCCTAATATCAAGTTGTACTATCAAGCAGCCGGCTTGGTTTGGATCTCTGACTGGATCAAAAACCCAAATGAAAGACTGATGAAATTGGAAGGAGCAGATTTGTCTGAAGGTCTACATATGGAAAGCAAAAACAAGTGTAGTAAACAGACTCACTACTTACAGATTGGCAAAATGCTAAAGAACATGTAAAAGAAAGTAGCAAATACAAAGTAGCCACATAAGAAAAATACAAAATAAAAACACAATGAAGAACTTGTGTAATAACACACCACCATAGAAAAATCCACAGAATAATGGAGAACTAATATAATAATGCAACGTTGGGTCTGGATGTTTGATTACAACACTTCCGAGTTCATCCTTCATCAGGGTGTTCCCTTTAAGTTTCTGTGGTTTCCATACTTTTACCCACATGCACTGGGAACAATAACAATTCAACACAAGAACGGATGCAAATCTCCAATGTGTAATCAGGTTCAGAAGATTCAGACTTCCAGTGGGACCGACGGTAGTGCGTCTGTTTACTACACTTGTTTTTGCTTTCTATAATTGGATTCTTATACAAGAGTGTAGTGAGCATCACTGAAGGTCTACATAGTCATCTTTGGATTTAAAAAGCTGGAAAAACACTCAAAATGAAGAGATGTAATTCACACATTACCAGAGACAGTTTATTGAAAAATTGGTGGTCATGGGCATATAAGTCCCCCAATATCACCTGTAATGTCACCACTCAATGCTTATTATGACAAACCTGAGAGGGAAAATAATGATTTTATAACATATCACAAGATATGATCAGTGAGGAAAAATTAAACCTTGGCAAGCTACTAATGAAGAAGGGGAAAAGATACAATGGCTGTGGTCACACACACTAAATAATCTACTTTCAATGCACTTTGCAACCAATTTTTCCTGTGTGAACTGGCAAAGTCCACTTGGAAAGTGGACTGAAATTGGATTGAATGTAGATTATTGAGTTTGTGTGACCTCAGCCAATGGCTAACATATCTTCAACTTTCATTGAGACTTAAAGAAGTTACGCATATAGAAGGAGAACTTACCTATGTTTTATTTTATAATTGATAAGACAAAAATGAAAGCACATTATGAGGAAATAGTAGGATATTATGAGTAGGTTGTTATTGTGGTTTACTAAGCCACCATGTTATACATCTTTTTAATAGATTTGTAATATTGCCATCTGGGGGGGGGAGAAAAGAAAAACTTCACTGGCATAAAAACTGGTCAGTCTTTCATGTGCCACAAGGAGACTCATTTCTGCACTATGTGTCATTTTATGAAGATTTTAAAAATTTTAAGATTTCCACTGCAGCAAGAGCAGGTGCTGGTAGAGACGCCTCCTTCCTGCCAAAAACAACACACACACACCCCCAGTGAACAAATCGAGCCACACGAGTCTGTCCCCTGAAGCTGCTTTCGGTCGTTCAATTTCCCTTATTGGGGGCGGGGGGCTCGAAGTCGGGCTCTCACTCAGCGGCCTCTGGCGTCAGTCTGTCTCCCCCCCCCCCCCCCCCCCGCTCAGAGGGGAGGTGCGGCTCTTCCCACCCGGGATTTGTCTGGAGGCCACTCAGTGGGCTCCCCCCTCCCCCTTTCTTTCTTTTTTAATTCGTCCTATTCTTCTGCCTTTTGGGGGGGGGGCGGGAGAACCGGAGCGCGCAAGGCCAAGGCGCGGCCCCTGACCTTCGCCCCTCACTCCGACGCCTCAGCAGGAGGCAGCAGAGCAGCGTCCGCACTTTGTCCCTGCTGGCTGCGGCCGCTGTCGAGACTCAGCAACTTGGCAAGGCGCGCTTGGGGAGCCTTCCCGGACTTCGCTTGCAGGCAGCACGTGGGCAGCACGGGAGAGCCCACCGGGGGCGGGGG
>NW_015161990.1:441434-467009 GCF_001447785.1 Gekko japonicus | reverse complement strand
GGGCACCCCCCGGCTGCCCCCCCCCCCCCCCCGAGTGGCTCTTCCTTCCCTGACCTCGGGATCGTCTGGTAGGGCAGCGGGGCTGCTGGTCGGCAGGAGAGCAGCGAGAGCTTCGAGGCAGAGGCCCCCGCCCCCCAGACAGACGCCTTACCTGACGGGACGGGAGCGCCTGTGCCCGCTCTCGCTCCCCGCTCCGGCTCACTGGCTCCAGCTGGCGAGCGCGCGCCCAGAATCACCTGTTGCCTGCAAGGGGGGGGGGGATGCGCCCTCCCCGAACGCCACAATGTGGGTCAAGGATGGGACGGGTTTGCCCCCTCGTGGCCATCCTCCTTCCTACACTTCCGCGTGCCTTCCGTCTCCACCAAAGTGGCTCCAAAAAGTCCCTGCTGCTGCTGCTGCGCCGTGCTCAAAATGCCCCTGGACGGTACGGCCCTCGAAGTGATGATTCTGGATGCAGCCCTGTCAGAATGACTCCAGAGAGCGCTGTGAGTGTGACTCCCCAGACTTCACGAGAGCTTTGTAAACATTTGAGATGTTCTGTGTGTTTTGGCTTTTTCAATCTGTGTATTTTGGGTGGGTACGAAATTCTGTTACCTAAAATTGCAAAATAGGAATTTACAAGTGGGGAACTTGCAAGGACTTGCACAGTCCTTTCCCCCCCCCCCCATTCTCTTTATCTACTCCTGGCAGGCCCCCCCCCCATCCTCTTTTCCTGGGCCCACTGCAGTCAGCAAAACAGCCAAGAAGGATACTGACCAAAGCCTGAAAGATGCCTCCCCCCCCCCCTTTTGATCATTCAGCCCAATGAAGAGTTCTGGAGAATGTGAAGGCTTGCACACTATGTTGTGTTATGTTGGTTGGTCTTAATAAAAAGCATTACATGGCCTTTGTTTTTTATTCTGAAAGGAAACCACTACTTTTACTCTGTTCATTTGTTTTCCAATGAGAAACTTGAAATCTTGTCTTTTTTGTGTGATGTTATTGGCAAAAGATCAAGGGTGGATTTGCCATTAAGGCGACCAGGAAGAGTCCCGTGGGCTGATGGCCCCTGCCCAGGACACCAGCCAGAAGAGTGGGCAGAGGCACGGTGAAGGAGTGCTCCTACTGGCAAGGGACACACCCTTCGTCCAACCTAGCCTCACCAGGGCAAGGGGCAGCCCAGCCCACAAGAACATAAGAGAAGCCAATGTTGGATCAGGCCCCATCCGGTCCAACACTCTGTGTCATGGTGGCCAAAACCCAGGGGCCATCAGGGGGGCCAGATGACACTAGGAGCCCTCCCACTGTTGCCCCCCCAAGCACCAAGAATACAGAGCATCCCTTGTCCCAGACATCTGAGGAAGTGTGCTTGCACAAGAAAGCTTATACCATAAATAAAACTTTGTTGGTCTTATAGGTGCCACTGGACTCAAATTTTGTTCTGCCCCAGACATAGTGTTCTGTCTATACCTTGTAGCTAATAGCCACAGATGGACCTCTGCTCTCTGTATGTTTATGCAGTCCCCTCTTGCAGCTGTCTGTCCTTGTAGCCACCACCACTTCCTGGGGCAGTGAATTCCACGTGTTAATTACTCTTTGGGTGAATAAGGACTTCCTTTCATCTGTTCTAAGCCTAGGGCTCATTAATTTCATGGAGTGCTCACGAGTTCTTGTTTTGTTGGAAAGGGGGGAAAGTACTTATTTCTCTACCTTCTCTATCCCATGTCCCCCCTCAGTCGTTTCTCCAAGCTAAAGAGCCCTAACCCCTTTCATCTGTCTTCAAAGGGAAAGTGTTCTGTCCCCTTTTATCATTCGAGTTGCCCTTTTCTGCACTTTTTCCAATGCTATAATATTTTTTTGAGGTGCGGTGACCAGAACTGTACACAGTATTCCAAATGAGGCTTCACCATCAATTTATACAGGGGCCTTATAATACTGGCTGGTTTGTTTTCAGTTCCCTTCCTAATAATCGCTCTGCACACACAACAAAGGACGAGATGGACTTGTGAGCCATGCCACCCTAACCCTGATTTCTCCCTGAAACCTCCAGGAAAAGACAATCTAGCCCCCCCTCACAACCCCAAGGATTTGTGTCAGAGTCTAGGTGTCAAGTTCCAGCCAAGGTGTGAGCTGACCGCTTCATTTTCCTCTGGCTAGGATGGCCATTAGCATTTCCAAAGCTTTTGTGTCCGATGCTGGGGAGCAATTTGACTTCTCCCTTCTCACATGTCTTTTGCTAGAAGAATGAAACACGTGAGAGCCAGTTTGATGTCGTGGTTAAGTGCGCGGACTCTAATCTGGGAGAGCCGGGTTGGATTCCCCACTCCTCCACTTGCACCTGGCTGGATGTCCTTGGGTCAGTCACAAGCTCTGGCATAGCTGTCCCTGAAAGAGCATTGCCAGAGGCCGTGTTCAGTAAAACAAGTACATTATCCTTCTCTTCTTCCCCAGTCATTCCAGATATTGCTCTCCAGTGCTGAGCGAATGTTTTAGACTGAGAGGTCTGGAATGTCCTGAGGGCTGGGTGGGAGGCCTCATTCTGCCAGAGACACCTTGCCTGTAGCATTCATTCACTTATTCATTTTTATTATGGTCAGAGACCCATTAAACAGCATACAGAATCAAAAGCAAAAAGCATTACAGAGAAGAGACATCATAAGGAACATTGAGCCAATGTCTCACTAATCTGTAAGGGAAGATCTTGTCTCACTAACCTGTTAGTGTTCTTTGAGGGGGTGAACAAACATGTGGACAAGGGGGATCCAATAGATATTATTTACCTTG
Organism: Gekko japonicus; assembly: GCF_001447785.1. Taxonomy (NCBI): domain Eukaryota; kingdom Metazoa; phylum Chordata; class Lepidosauria; order Squamata; family Gekkonidae; genus Gekko; species Gekko japonicus. The sequence goes on along the minus strand of NW_015161990.1, from coordinate 464,246 downwards.
ACTTCCAGAAAGCTTTTGATAAAGTTCCTCATCAAAGGCTCCTAAGTAAGCTCAAAAATCATGGGATAGAAGGACAAGTCCTTTTATGGATCAAAAACTGGCTAGTTCATAGAAAACAGAGAGTGAGTGTAGGTGGGCAATTTTCTCAGTGGAGGGTGGTAAGCAGTGGGGTACCGCAGGGATCAGTACTTGGTCCACTGCTTTTTAACTTGTTCATTAATGATTTGGAGATGGGAGTAAGCAGTGAAGTGGCTAAATTTGCGGATGATACAAAGTTGTTCAGGGTGGTGAAAACCAGTGAGGATTGTGAGGCACTCCAAGGGGATCTGTCAAGGATGGGCGAGTGGGCGTCAACATGGCAAATGGGGTTCAATGTGGCCAAGTGCAAGGTGATGCACATTGGAGCCAAAAATCCTAAATATAAATACACATTGATGGGGTCTGAACTGGCAGAGACTGAGCAAGAGAGAGATCTTGGAGTTGTAGTGGATAACTCACTGAAAATGTCGAGACAGTGTGTGACTGCAATAAAGAAGGCCAATGCTATGCTGGGGATTATTAGGAAGGGTATTTGATCCAACATTGGAGAATGAACTGTGCAGAGAGCTTCTCCTTCGCCACCTGCAGCCATTCGAGGGTGCAAAGTGAGTGTGTGTTACAAAAAGGGAGCCTGAGATCTGACGAATGGAGCTTTGAACCTCAAAAGCTTCTACCCCCAAACTCATTTTTGGGCTCCAAGGTGCTTTCCCCCCTTTGGCCATCAAGTCACAGCTGACTCATGGGGACCGTTTGGGACGTTCAAGGCAAGAAATGTTTGGAGATGGTTTGCCGCAGCCTCTGCTTCTGCCGAGCGACCCTGGACTCCCTCGCCGGCCTCCCAACCCTGCTCAGGTGCCGAGCTCTGGGCAAGTGTTTGGGTGCTCCGGGACTGCCACCTTCGCAACCCAGCTACCCTCTGCAACAATTTTTAAAAAGAGAATAATTCCACAGCTAACGAATGGACTTCTTTTCCAAAAACAGGTACATGCCATTTTTAAAATAACGTTTAAAAACTTTTCCTGACGGGATCCTTGAAGGGTGGCATGGACACCGTTTTGGTCTCATTCAAGTTTCTTCCAGGTTGGCCGTGGCCGGAGGAAGAACGACAGAGCCTGGAAACAGCCCCCCTCCCCACCTGCCCGAGGGTGAAAGGTGAGAGGTTAGGTCAGCTCTCCAGAAGCAGCAGAGGTGGCAGGCGGGGAGAGGAAATGAGGTCAGGGTGAGAGGCAGCCACGCCCAGACCCATCATGGGTGAGGGGAGACACCACCGGGCAGGGCGTTGCAGAGGCTGCTGTAGCTCAGGAAGTACAAGCCCCACCCCACCCCCACGGGTCCTCAGCCACGTCCAGTGACCAGGGGAGGGGCCTCTGGCAATGCTTGAAGGTGGAGGGTGTTATGTACATGGACCGCCACCAGGGGTCTGTGGACAGGCCAGAGCTTGGATCCTAGAACAATGGAAACTTTGGATCCTGGATCCCCCAGCCCCAGCCAATAGCCACCTTGGCGGGACATTCAAACCCTCCAATGGGAGTGGGGGGGGGGTTGCTGGGGGATATGTATATAGTTGGCCCTGTTGGCTGTTAGAGTTAGTCTTTGTCTGTGTGAAGTACAACAAATGTGTGCTACAGTAAGTCGTCGCCACTGAAAAGTACTGGGTTCGCCGCATGGAGGACTCGGACAACGACATACTATAGCACACGTTTATTGTACTTCACACAGACAAAGACTAACTCTAATGACCAACAGGGCCAACTATATACATATCCACCAGCAACCCTCCCCCACTCCCATTGGAGGGTTTGAAGGTGGCTATTGGTTGGGGCTGGGGGATCCAGGATCCGAAGTTTCCATTGTTCTAGGATCCAAGCTCTGGCCTCTCCGTGGACCCCTGGTGGCGGTCCACGTACATAACATAAATGCTTTAAGAGAGTTTTCCTGCCTAAGTGTTAGCTTTCTTGACTATAGAAGTCAGTTTGGTGTAGTGGTTAAGTGTGCAGACTCTAATCTGGGAGAACCGGGTTTGATTCCCCACTTGCACCTACTGATGTGACCTTGGGTCAGTCACAAGCTCTGGCACAGCTGTCCCTGAAAGAGCAGTTTATGTCAAGAGCTCTCTCAGCCCCACCTGCCTCACAGGGTGTCTGTTGTGGGGAGGGGAAGGGAGAGGAGTTTGTAAGCTGCTCTGAGACTCCAAGTGAAGGGCGGGGTATAAATCCAATCTCCTCTTCTTCTTCATCACCCCCCCCCCCGCCGCCAGTTTGTTCTCTGAATGGTTGCTTAGGCTGGCAGAGGTGATTAACTTGCAGCAGCTGAGAACTGTCATCTGAAGTGGCTGACAGCTCGCAATTTAGAGATCTATCCTGGTAATAGCTTTCTTTTGGCTAAATGGTTAACAGGCTAAGGGCGATTGCTAGCATAAGAACACCTATGTAGAAGAGATACCTTGAGAAGACTCAGGGAGAGAAGAGTAGCTGAGTCATAATCCTCAGAATTCTGGCCTTTCCCTTTGCACTGAGAACTTCAGCCCCACTGGGGGGAAAAATGCCCCACGAGCCACAAAGTCCTGGCTATGGGCCTGCCTGGACCCCTGACACATGATCTTGCTGGAGCTGCCTTTGTTCCGGCTCTCAAAGGCAGAGACAGCTGACTTACCAGTATTATAGACTAAGCCAATGCAGTGAAGTTGTTAGTGTCTGATAAGCGAGACCCAGCTTTGAATCCCTACTCTGCCCCAGAGACATGCCAGGTGACTCCGCACCAGTCACACACTCTCAGACTAATCTACCTCATAGGGTTGTTGTGAGAATTAAATGGAAGAAGAGAAAAATATTTTGTAAGCCACTCTGGGCCCCACTGGAGAGAAAAACAGGCAACAAACTATTTAAATAAACAGATAAATATAAACCTTGTCTTCAGCTAGACATGTGGGCTTTTTAACCTTCCCTTCAGCACAGCAGGAAGTTTGCTGTATGTGAAGCTGTCCTCTTCCCCGTCAGAGTGAAGGCACGCCTTCTAGGAGTTTCCCTCTTTGGACAGTCTCACCCCCGAGTTTCAGCCTTTCACCTGCTTGATCCTTCTTCCTGATGTGAGTCCACCTTTGTCAGTTTCTATTCTCCACCCATGCATGCCGGGTTTTCCCACCCATGACTCAGCTACCGTGCCCTACATTAAAGAAGACAGTGCGAGCTGGCAAACACCCAGGAACGAAAGAGAAATCTAACTGAAGCACAAGCAATGGTCTATAGACTGGCAATTTCCCGTTGGGGAAACCTTCCAGCAGCTTCAGCTGGTGACCAAGCCTTTGCTGGTCAAAAAGACCTGGTCACTGCGGTACATGGTCTGATAACATCTAGATTAGACCACTGCAATACACTCCACGTGGGACTGCCCTTGAAGAGTGTTCAGCCGCTTGAGCTGGCGCAGAGTTCTGAGGCTGGAAGATTTGCTGGAGGCAGCTGTAGGGGCTGTCTTGCTCCAGCCTGGTTCTGCCCAATGGACCCAATTCAAGGGGCTGGAATTGGCCTTGAAAGCTCTACGCAGCTTGAGAACAGCATCTCTGAGGGACTGCCTGTCCCTAGACGGGCCCACCCAAGCGCTGCCGCTATCTTCTTTGGGTGCCCCTCAGCACTAGAGGAGGCTAGAGGAGGGGTGGCCCTAGGGAGGTCCTTCTCCGCCATGGAGCCAAAATCACGGAATCCCCCCCCCCCCGGAGATCTGTGTGTCTCTCTGACCGGCAGGCAAAGATTCACATGTTTTCTTTGGCCTGCTGGACTTTGTCTTTGGTCGCTTTCAGGCTCTGATGTGGAGCCGCCCACCAGAGACTGTCTCAGGCAGGCAGGAAGGAGGAAGGCCTTCAGCCACTGTCGCCTGGAGCATTTAGAGACTGGCAAAGAGAAGGCCTCTGGCCTGATGTGGACTTCCAAGGGAAGAATTCGCACAGTGGGAAGGGGGAGGGAGGCATCCCTGTAAGGACGGTTTTGAAATCCATGTATTTCTCTGATTGTCAACAACACACCATAGGAATAAATATGGTCCCCCCCCCAAAAAAAAAGAAAACCCACACAAAACTATTAGATAGTGCTGGGGAGGACCCAGTGGTCGTGGTGCATGTCGGCACCAACGATGTGGGGAAATGCAGTCGTGAGGTCATGGAGGAGAAATTTAGGCTGCTGGACAGGAAACCTAGGTCCAGGACCTCCAAGGTAGCCTTCTCAGAAGTGCTACCTGTTCCACGCGCAGGGCCGGAGAGACAGGCAGAGATCAGGAGTCTCAATGCGTGGATGAGACGATGGTGTAGGGGGGAAGGGTTCAAGTTTGTTAGGCACTGGGATGCTTTTTGGAACAAGAGGGAGCTGTACAGGCGAGACGGTCTCCACTTGTCCTGAGAAGGAACCAGGCTGCTGGCGCTTAAAATAAAAAAGGTGGCAGAGCAGTTTTTAAACTGAATATTGGGGGGAAGCCGACAGGAGATGAAAAGTCTCTGGTTCGGGTTGGCTCATCTCAGAGAGATGAGGAGTACCTGTTGCTTTTCTACAGGGAGGTGGATTGAAATTGTCCACAGAGGCCATGGCTAGTGACATGGACTGCCTGACAACGTCTCGAGATAGCAAGAGGAAGGATGCAGGCTTAACTTGTAAGGGAAATTACAGCTGTTTCTATACAAATGCTAGAAGTGTCCGAGGTAAAATGGGGGAGTTGGAGTGCTTGGTGTTGGAGGGAAAAATAGACATTGTGGGTATTTCAGAAACTTGGTGGGATGAGGAAAATCAGTGGGACACGGTGATTCCCGGTTATATATTATATCGGAAGGATAGGGGGGGAAGGGTTGGAAGTGGGGTGGCTCTGTATGTCAAAGAGGGTATAAAGTCCAGAAAGATTGAGAGGCTAAGAGAATTGGATTCGCTTCTTGAAGTTCTGTGGGTTGAAATAGGGGGGCCAAAAGGAAACTTAACACTGGGAGTTTGTTATCGCCCACCAGATCAAAAGATAGAGGAGAATTATAAAATGATGAATGCCTTAAAGATAGCAACTAGACAAAAACACTGTGTAATAATAGGTGATTTTAACTACCCACACATTGATTGGGTCAATATGTGTTCTAGTCGGGAAAAAGAGATTGAGTTTCTAGACACTCTAAATGACTGTGCTATGGAGCAGATGGTCACGGAACCTACCAGGGGAGAGGCGATCCTTGATTTGGTCCTAAGTAACACTCAAGACCTGGTGAGAGATGTAAAAGTGATTGCACCGCTTGGAAACAGTGATCATAATGTTGTTGAGTTCATCATTTGTACAAATAGAGAATTGGCCAAAAAGACTCACACAACCATTTTTAACTTTAAAAGGGGTAATTTCTCTGATATGAGGGGACACGTGGGGAGGAAACTGAAAGGAAAAGTAGAAAGGGTCAAAACAATTGGGGAAGCTTGGGATCTATTTAAAACTACGATCCTAGAAGCTCAAAAAATATATATTCCGCAGGTTAGGAAAGGCACAAACAGGTATAGGAAAAAGCCTGCATGGTTAACAAACAGAGTAATGGAGGCTGTAAAAAGTAAAAAGAATTCCTTTAAGCAGTGGAAAGCTAGTCACAGTGAGGCTGATAAAACGGAACACAGGCTATGGCAAATAAAATGCAAGTCTGAGGTCAGGCAGGCAAAAAGGGAATATGAGGAGCATATAGCAAAAAACGTAAAAACCAACAATAAAACTTTCTTCAAATACATTAGAAACAGGAAACCAGCCAGGGAGGCAGTGGGGCCCTTGGACGACCAAGGGGTAAAAGGAGTATTGAAGGATGATAGGGAAATGGCTGAGAAGCTAAATGCATTTTTTGCCTCCGTCTTCACTGTGGAAGATGAGAAGTGCTTGCCCACTCCAGAACCACTGATTTCAGGAGGGGTGTTGGAAGACCTGAGTCAGATTGAGGTGATGAGAGAGGAGGTCCTAAAACTGATAGACAACTTAAAAACTGAAAAATCACCAGGCCCAGATGGCATACATCCGAGAGTTCTGAAAGAACTCAAATGTGAACTTGTAGATCTCCTGACAAAGATATGTAATCTTTCCTTAAAATCTGCCTCCATTCCTGAGGATTGGAAGGTAGCTAATGTCACTCCCATCTTTAAAAAGGGTTCCAGAGGAGATCCGGGAAATTACAGGCCAGTCAGTCTGACGTCGATACCGGGTAAATTGGTGGAAACCATTATTAAGGAAAGAATTAGTAGGCACATAGATGAACAAAACCTATTGAGGCAGACTCAGCACGGTTTCTGTAAGGGAAGATCTTGTCTCACTAACCTGTTAGTGTTCTTTGAGGGGGTGAACAAACATGTGGACAAGGGGGATCCAATAGATATTATTTACCTTGACTTCCAGAAAGCTTTTGATAAAGTTCCTCATCAAAGGCTCCTAAGTAAGCTCAAAAATCATGGGATAGAAGGACAAGTTCTTTTATGGATCAAAAACTGGCTAGTTCATAGAAAACAGAGAGTGAGTGTAGGTGGGCAATTTTCTCAGTGGAGGGTGGTAAGCAGTGGGGTACCGCAGGGATCAGTACTTGGTCCACTGCTTTTTAACTTGTTCATTAATGATTTGGAGATGGGAGTAAGCAGTGAAGTGGCTAAATTTGCGGATGATACAAAGTTGTTCAGGGTGGTGAAAACCAGTGAGGATTGTGAGGCACTCCAAGGGGATCTGTCAAGGATGGGCGAGTGGGCGTCAACATGGCAAATGGGGTTCAATGTGGCCAAGTGCAAGGTGATGCACATTGGAGCCAAAAATCCTAAATATAAATACACATTGATGGGGTCTGAACTGGCAGAGACTGATCAAGAGAGAGATCTTGGAGTTGTAGTGGATAACTCACTGAAAATGTCGAGACAGTGTGTGACTGCAATAAAGAAGGCCAATGCTATGCTGGGGATTATTAGGAAGGGTATTGAAAACAGATCAGCCAATATCATAATGCCCCTATATAAATCAATGGTGAGACCTCATTTGGAATACTGTGTGCAGTTCTGGTCACCACACCTTAAAAAGGATATTATAGCTTTGGAAAAAGTGCAGAAAAGGGCAACTCGAATGATCAAAGGGTTGGAACACTTTCCCTATGAGGAAAGGTTAAAGTGCTTAGGGCTCTCTAGCTTGGAGAAAAGACGACTGAGGAGTGACATGATCGAGGTTTATAAGATTATGCATGGGAAAGAGCAGGTAGAGAAAGAGGTACTTTTCTCCCTTTCTCACAATACAAGAACTCATGGGCACTCCATGAAACTGCAGAGCGGTCGGGTTAGAACAGATAAAAGGAAGTACTTCTTCACCCAAAGAGTGATTAACACATGGAATTCACTGCCACAGGAAGTGGTGGCAGCTACAAGCATGGGCGGCTTCAAAAGGGAATTGGACAAGCATAGGGAGCAGAGGTCCATCAGTGGCTATTAGCCACAAGGTCTAGAGAGGAACTCTCAGTCTGGGGCAAGGGATGCTCTGTATCCTTGGTGCTTGGGGGGGGTCAACAGTGGGAGGGCTTCTAATGTCCTGGCCTTACTGGTGGACCTCCTGATGGCACCTGGTATTTCTGGCCACTGTGTGATACAGAGTGTTGGACTGGATGGGCCTTTGGCCTGATCCAACATTGGCTTCTCTCTTATGTTCTTATTGGGAAACACCTTCAGCAAGAAGAGTGGAGAGGAGCAGTTTTGGGGGATGTGCAAGGAAGAACAAAAATATCATCACCCTTGTTGACCGGCTGCAGATCTGATTCACCTGTCTCCGGTTCTTAAGTGGTTTGTGCCTTCACACTCTGCCATTGTTTGTTTGTTTGTTGCTGATGCCAGTCATCTGCCATGCAGAAGAGAAGAGCTCCGGGCACCCAGGGGATCTCCCTCGAGGAGTCCAGGAAGTCAGAGAAGAGGGCGGGGGACACTGCAGTGCAGCGAGGCCGGGCTGCTCACTCACCCACACCCAAAGGGAGCCATGCTGGTCTGCTAGCAGTGGTGTGGAAACAGAGGGAAGCACATCTGTCTCGTGGACAGCAGAGCAATGCTTGTGCAATGGTAGACAGTTCCAGAGGAGAACTGAGGCCAAGCCCAGCCCGTGACAGCCACAGCACGGCCGCTCTGCTTCTTCTTCTCCTCCTCCACCGGAAGGAGGTAAGTGGCCGCTGGCTTAGAGGAGGCTCTCTCCTTCTCTCCCATCCTCGGGAAAACCCCCGTCTTCTCCTTCCTCTGTGTTTCACATCACCTGTCTCCTAGCTGGCTGACGTGCTCTGCAGGGCCACGGTCCTTTTGTTTCCAGAGCATTTCAAAAGTATCTTCAGGCCCCTCAGTTAGGCCAAAACTGGTGCTGGAGGGAGTCCGTGATTGTGGCTACGCACCAAGTCTCAAGAAAAGAGGGGAAAGCACGGCAGGAAAAGGTAAGTTTTCTAAACTTTTAGAAGAAACCACACTCTGGTGTTATTTCCCCCCCCCCCCATAACCAGTTAATCATGAGGTCTAGAGTCTTATTTTCCTTAAAATAATGCTGAGGCCCTTGGGCTTTTGGACAGGTAGCTAGATTTATTACTATATGGCACATGTCCGTCTCCTCAAAGACCTTCTTCAGGGGGCTAGATGGTGCTTTAAATGCCCGTCTTCTGTGGAACCTGAGAGCCAGTCCGGAGCCCACTGCCAAGACCCGACCTGGCTGCCAGCCCACTGGCTTCGGACCTTTGAGGGGTGGGGATGGGAGGACCGGGCTCCTGGCAACGGTGGCCTCCAGGACCACTCCAGAGTGGAATGAGAACTCAAAGCTGCAACCCTGCAGGGATCCTCTCTCTTTTCTCAGCAGGGAAAACATCAACTACGTGGAACGAGGGGGAGGGGGCGCGCGTACTTCATTAGGCAGGGAATTGGCGAATGCACAGAGCCACTGGGTAGTCACGGGGGCATGTGGGGTGGTGGTGGGGGTGCTCCTCCTCAGGGGAATATGTCTCACCCCCACCCCGCATCACCAGTTTTCTTTTTTTTCTTTTTAAGCATGTCTCCATCCTTTTTTTGTTGTGGAGATACAAGGGAAAGTGTGCAGGGAGTTTTTGCCCCAATTGCCCGGGAAGGAATGGCAGACAGCGGGGGCCGAGTCGGTCCAGCCAAATTCATCCTCATATGCTCTGTTCCAGAACCTTTTCTCCGTGGGCTCTTTGCGCCTTTCTTGTTGGTCTCTCTCCTCTTCACCATCCCCGCTGATGTGTGTCAGAAAACTGCAGTCAGATTTATACCGTTCCGGTGCTGCAGCAGGGGGTTTGCCTCAGGGATTGGTGGGTTGGGGCTGTTATGAAAGGAAGGCCCAGCTGAACTCCGGCTGGCATCTGCTGTTGATCATGAACCGCCCTATCTTGGTTGTCCCTCAGCAAGTGGGGGATGCCTTCTCCTCGCCACCGTCTGTGTCACACACTCCCGTGGCCACTCACCTGCCCCCAAGTCTGGGTTTAGGGCGAAAGGGGTGAAGAGACATATCGTGCTCAGGAATGTTTAAACTCCAGCACTCCTCACCACAGAAAAAGAAGCACTCAGCCAAAGGGCTGAGGGGCCATAATGTCCGGGCATATAGAATATCTTCACCATGTTTTCGTCCAGAAAAATCAGGTGTTTGGAAGGGTCCAAACAGATATGAGCCAAGAAGAATCTCCTCTCTGCACTCCAGAGGGCAGGGCCTACGTGTGCAGAATGCCTTTGCCTCACTATACAATAACTGCTCACTTCCGTTTTGGAAATAATTCCTAGGCTGGAGGGAGTGATCTGCAGGCAACCTAGGAATCTCCCGCAGAACATCGAATAATTGGTCTCTTCCCCACCCCCCAGCCTGCTCATCAGCATAATTTACATCACAGCCCCTGGCCTTTCATTTTGCAACAGCTCTTGAGATCAGAGGAGTGGGAGACTACTTAAATCAACCATTTAAATAAATGGTTAGTATGACTGCAGGCAAATAACTTGTCCTCGTATAGAATTACAGATGAATAATTGTCCCAGACTTGTACACATGCCTGCTTGTGGAAACTGCTGCACATGAGCGCAGTCGATGAAAGACGGTAATCCGGCAGTACCAGCTCAACTACATTTCACATTTAGCGTGTTGGTAACCTCCTTTTTAAAAAAAAGAGTCTGTTTCATAGCCCATCACTTCCGAGTCACATAATAGTGGCTACACACATTTACAGAGACCACGTAGTCCAGTGGCTAGTGTGGTATCCAATACCGGGCACAGACCTACTGTGCAGAAGGACGGCTACTAAAATTGCTGTTCCGTGGGGCATCACTAGGTCCCGACTCATGAAATCATGGGGACCCACCCAGTGAGGGTTTGGGAGGGCATTTACTGTCCCCACCCTCTCCGTGTCTTCGTGCCTCCTCACTGTAGAAAGGTCTGGCCGCAGGCCTACATGCCGGGGAACCACTAGAGAGTCCTGCATGGGGGGGCGGTGTCACCTCTGCGCCAAACACTTGTTGGTCACACGCAGCCACCACCGCTTCCTCGAGATTAAGAGCTTACTATAACACCACAAACAACTTTTAAAAAGCAATGTGGCTGGCAGGGAGGAGGACTCCTGAATCCTGTTGTCCCTGCCCAGCAGGTTGGAGGAAAGGAGCCAATATCAGGGCCGGATTTTCAAGGAGCTCCCGCATGCCATGAGGATGGCTGTCAGAGAAGCCCCCAGCAGCAGGACCGCCACCCCCCCCCCTTTGGCCTTTTGATCCACAGTGAGATTCCAGCAGTCAAACAAACAAGCACACCCCCAGCTTAGCAGGGGAAAGTCCACAGAGGCGGAGAGCAACGAGGCATCTGACACCAGCCATATACATTACTTGCCCAACAGGCACTCCTCCGGGGTGTGGTGGCAGTGTGCGTTCCATGAATCTGTCAGTGGCGATACTGGGACAAAACAGAGCTCCATCGCCTTAGAAACTAATTTTGCAGCTTATCAAAATCCCTAGGCCTTATGAGACACATGGCGAAATATGATAGAATTCAGAATGGGAATTGTCCCCCCCCCCCTCCTCACTACAGCCCTCAGGTGTGTGTGTGTGTGTGTGTGTGTGTGTGCGTGCGTGTGCGTGCGTGCGGGAGCAGTAGGTTCAGAGATGCTGCAAAAACAGATTTAGTTTGGGCTGGTTCTCAAGCCCCCTTTCCATCCAGTTGGACAGCAGCCCAAGTTCCCTGTGGGTGCTCCGCTTGCGATCAGGACAGAGTGCGGTCGACCTCATTTGGAATACTGTGTGCAGTTCTGGTCACCACACCTTAAAAAGGATATTCTAGCTTTGGAAAAAGTGCAGAAAAGGGCAACTCAAATGATAAAAGGGTTGGAACACTTTCCCTATGAGGAAAGGTTAAGGCGCTTAGGGCTCTTTAGCTTGGAGAAGCAACGACTGAGGGGTGACATGATCGAGGTTTACAAGATTATGCATGGGATAGAGCAGGTGGAGAAAGAGGTACTTTTCTCTCTTTCTCACAATACAAGAACTCGTGGGCACTCCATGAAATTGCTGAGCGGTCGGGTCAGAATGGATAAAAGGAAGTACTTCTTCACCCAAAGAGTGATCAAAACATGGAATTCACTGCCACAGGAAGTGGTGGCGACTACAAGCATGGACGGCTTCAAAAGGGAATTAGATAAGCATATGGAGCAGAGGTCCACAAGATAGGGGCTCTGGGGCAAGTGATGCTCTGTCTTCTTGGTGCTTGGGGGGGGGGAGGCAGCAGTGGGAGGGCTTCTAGTGTCATCTGGCCCCACTGCTGGACCTTCTGTGGGCACCTGGTATTTTTGGCCACTGTGTGACAGAGTGTTGGACTAGATGGGCCATTGGCCTGATCCAACATTGGCTTCTCTTATGTCCTTCTATCTGGGGCAAGTGATGTTCTGTATTCTTGGTGCTTGGGGAGGGGGGTCAACAGTGGGAGGGCTTCTAATGTCCTGGCCCCACTGCTGGACTTCCTGAGGGCACCTGGTGTTTTTGGCCACTGTGTGACACAGGAGTGCTGGACTGGATGGGCCGTTGGCCTGACCCAACATGGCTTCTCTTATGTTCTTATGTCTGGGGCAGTGATGCTCTGTCTTCTTGGTGCTTGGGGGGGCACAGTGCTGGTAGACTACCTGATGGCACCTGGGTTTTGGCCACTGTGTGACACAGAAGAGTGTTGGACTGGATGGGCCGTTGGCCTGATCCAACATGACTTCTCTTATGTTCTCTTCGTATGTTCTTATGCGATGACTCACCATTTGTGAGTTCCTGAAAAGTCCTTGGATCTGCCCCATTGCCCAGGGGACAGGATAAAAGTGGCAGGCCCGTGTGCTTGTTGGAAGGCTCCCAAGAGTGGCCTCTCTGTTTGCTAGGGTGTGGGGCACAGGCCGGGGGGGAGGGGGACGCTGGGATCGGGCTGTCCTTCCCCCTTTTGCCCCCCAGCCCCATGTCAGCCCAGCCCCCCCTCTCAGTCACTGCTTTTTCTCTTGCACAGCTGCCAGCGGACTTCATTGCATGACGGCCACAGGCTTCCCCCTGAGGACAAGATGTTCCCGGCGTGGCTGGGATTTGTTCCTGTGCTTCTCTGTGCCTCTTTGGAGGCGGAAACCAATGCAGGTAAAGCACAAGGGACACTCTCCCAAGCCCAGCGAGGAGGTATCACTGGGCCTGCGGGGGACAAGTGTTCTTTTGGTGTCTGAGTTTTGACCAGGACAGAGGCGGGCGAAGCCTGTGTGAGATCAGAGGCCTCCTGTTCTCGTAAAGCTGCAGAATCCAGGGTCAGAGCTATCTGGAACATTTCACTGTCACTGCGGGGTTCTGCATGAGGGGGACCTTGCGAGGTCTTGGGAGAGTCCTGCTTTTCTTTTTCTTTGTTTCCCTCTTTCTCTTGACCGAAGGTTAACTCCTGACAGCCCTGGCTGGGAAGAGCAGGTGCCCGGCCTCTCTGCTGCTATTGCCCGTATTCAGATGGCTTCAGCCTACTGGAAAGACTGTTAAGGGGTGGGGCGATGGAAGAGATCCCTTATTTGATTGTGTGGCGTTTGGAAGAGATGTTTTATGATCGGCTTGCCTACTACATCTCAGTGCACAGCTGGGTAGGATGAATGCTAAAGTTGTTAAAGGCCAACCCAGTTTGCAACCTAGTTTCCTCCCATTCACATCCATGGTAACACAGGAGTTTGAATCCAGGCGTCTTAATTTGCTTGTGGATTACCGACATCTGGCCCATAAATAGATATGAGGGGGAACATCCTTCTTTTGTTATTTCAAAATGTGCACTATTTCAAAAACTGAAAATGTAACTTAATGCTTCTTAAAGAAAGATTTCCTCTGTTTCCGTTACCTTTTAAGTTTGTCAGCTGAGATTTTACAGACTGACTGGTAACCAAGGAGAAGCAAAACAGGGAAACCCAGTGTTAAAATACTCATTGTGAAAATGGCACAGCACTATTCACGTCCAAGGGCTTCCTGTTCCCTTTTCCTTGAACTGAAATTTCCTGCAGAATTCCTGGAGTTTCAAATTAAAGATTCAGGAGAGCAGAATATATATTTTCCTGTACCCTAACCGTTATCAGCCTCGGCCTCCTGACCACGTAAGATCGCAACCGAGTGCATTCCAAACGAGGCCTCTGCCTTGTGGGCGGACAACAATCCCCACTTTGTATTGGGCTAAGCTGTTTGCGTGGCCTGTTGTGCGCCCTCTGGGTGGACTTAGTCCTTTGCAGAACCCCCGTCCCGCTGGGCACCTGCCCGCTCTCACTCTGCCCTCTCCATCCTTCTTTTTTCCAGGCAGGTTCCCATTCCGGATGGACTCTGTGATCAGGATTCTGGGGGACATGGAGTCCCACCTTGAGGGGACCCCGGATTCGCCTGTGGCAGAGCTCTTCCGAGGACTAGACTGCGAGAGCGACTTTTGCCAGCTCTCTCCTGTTCCAGTGACTTTTGCGTCTTTAAATCTGCCTTACCTGAGTGAGAAACAAATCTCTTTCCTCAAACACTTGCAGAATCACAAAACGGATGGCTCCTGGACGGAATACGGGGCAGTATTGACTCCCGATGGGACCACCGTGTCGCTGAGCCCTCTGCTTGAGGGAATCGTAGGGGGGCTCAAGAGGGGGCACGAGGGGGCTGTGCCCACCACCGCTTGGCTCACAGACCCCCTGAACAACACTGACCTAGGGCCATGCCCCACTCTGGACCCCCTCCTCGCCCCGCTCGCCAAGAGCCTCGCCGTGGCCTTCTCCCTCTTCCACGCTGGGCAGAGCCGGGCGTTGCTGGGCCCCAACGGCTGCTGGGATGACATCTTGGCCCCTCACACCTTCACCTTGGTCGGCCCTCCCTCGCCTGTGCCTGACGCTTTTATCAATGGCGCCATGGACGGGGTAATCCTGGGCACCTACTTGGCGAAGAATGCTGGCTCACCACCCAACATCAGCAGCCTGCTTCACGGGTACTACCACGCTGGAGAGGGCCTGGCAGGGGAGAATCAGACCCGAAGCAACTTCCGGCGAAAAAACTTCTCTGACCTGGTGAGCAAGGAGAAGCTAAGGGAACAGCTGGAGAGCTCCCTCTGCCTGCTCCGGCACCGGCACCTGCAGGACGACGACGGCCACCCCCTCCTCAGAGGAGGCACCCTCCTCACGGACAAGGAAGCGGCTTCCCTCCTGGCCCAGGCAGCGGAAGAGTTCACAGCCATCTACGTGGGTACGTGGCCTCGCCGTCACGCTGGGCCAGGCGGCCCCGGACACCCGGGGGGGGGGATGGGTGGCCCTGCTGTGCTCCTGCATCACTGGGGAGCCATCCGGGGTGTGTGTGTCAGGTACTTAGTTGCCAAGGTGGCCACGGCCCTCATCAGCAAAGGACTCCGGACAGGCACCTGCGGGGGGGGGGGGCACCACAGAGTCCCTGGTGGAGGAGCAGAGGGGGCCCGTCCCCACTGGGCTCCAAACCAAACAAGATGTAAGCCCCCCTGAGCCTGCCTCGCAGGGAGAGCGGGGTACACATCGAATGAATAAAAATAAATAAATAAAGATGTGGACAAAATGAATGAAAGAGGGAAGACATGGTATAAAGAGAGAAATGAAATGTCTAGGAAAAGATGACGCAAGCAGTCCCCAAACGAGTTCTGCTCACCAGGCCGATATGCATTATCTCTGGGTAGGAGAGCAACTCAGGGTAGAATCACATGGAAGAAGAGAAGAGACTGGATTTATACCCCATGGCCCTTCACTACCCCCAAAGGAGTCTCAGAGCGGCTCACAAACTCCTCTCCCTCCCCCTCCCCACAACAGACAGACACCCCCTGTGAGGCGGGTGGGGCTGAGAGAGCTCTTGACAGAAACGGCTCTTTTTCAAGGACAGCTCTTATCGGAACTACGGCTTGCCCAAGGTCATCCAGCCAGGTGCAAGTGGAGGAGGAGTGGGGAATCAAACCCGGTTCTCCCAGATCAGAGTCCGCGTGCTCTTTTCCACGACACCAAGACTGGAGAGCGGGGGCCCCCTCAAATGCATCACCCTCGTGGGCGGAGTAACCATATGTGAGCTGGCCCTGCGTGCCCCTCTCCACCGGGTCCTCTAGCCTGCCGTGTTATTCACCACCATGCCTGTGTGTGTCTTCCCCTTGCAGAGTGCCCTGCTGTCATTCCGCGGTGTATGTGGGGGGCTCAGCCCTACAAAGGAACACCGACCCAGCTCCAGCTGCCCTTGGGCTTTGTGTACATCCACCACACCCACTCGCCGGGAAAGCCGTGCCGGACCTTCCCAGAGTGCGCTGCTGACATGCGCGCCATGCAGCGCTTCCATCAGGTTGTCCGCGGCTGGGATGACATTGGCTACAGGTGAGTGGAGCGCTAATGCAGCAAGCAAAAGGCCGGGAAAGTGTGTCCCAAAGTGGGACCCCACAGAGAAGTGGGACAGGTGGGAGGCGGCTGGGATACAGCTGTGGTTGGATCTCCTTTGTGGCACAATACAGTGGTTCAGTGGTTCAGAGTTAAAAACAAACAAACACAATGCCTAATTCTCCATAAAGGAGTAAGCCTTTGTTTGGTTTACACTTAGGTTGGATAATGGAACACTCCCCAAGTCAACAGAAAATCCCTTCAGAAAGAAAATGTGCATATTTGGGGGGAACTAGACTGGAACCCCTTCTCCCTGGTATCTCATGTGAGAGACTGTTTTTCTTTGGAGGAGCATCCAGTCCTGTTCAGTAGCAGAGCTCTGACACAGGGGTTGACCACGGAGACTGTAAAGTAGTGGAGTTCCAGGCGTCGTATAGTGAAATCAGCTCACATTTATTGATTACATTGGAACGAAAGGTCTGAGGCCGGCTTATACTTGTGCACACACTCACACCCAACACACCCCCAATTCCCGTGACAGGTTCTATATACATGGCCCAGGTAACGATAGGTTCTCATCAGGATTCTAGCATTCCCATTGGTCCTCGCTAGGATCTGCGTTGGCTATTGTTCTAGACCTGAAGGTCTGTGAGTCGGGTAGACCGCATGGCCAGGCGCACGCGGTCGCAACCATCTTAATACACAACACCCCTTCCCCCTTAGTTCTGAAGTACTAGCATACAAAGTCCCACAAGTACTCTGGGTGCCGCCGTTCTCTCATGGAGCAGCGTGGCTCTGACAGGGTGCAGTTCGGTGCGGTTGGCCCGGGGTGTGGTGGCTCGGAGGCGTCGGTCGGTGAGGTCTCGGGTTCTGGGGCCAGACTGGTGCTGGGCCCTGGAGTGGAACTTGGAGCAGGCGCTGAGGCTGTGTTGGACTCTGCTGGCCCCAATGCGGGTTCTTCCAGGTCTGGCTCCACCTCACTTTCTTCAGCGTCCCATACCTCCTGGTCATCGATGGGCAGCAGGCGATGGCGCAGTTGGTCTATGTGCCTCTGGACGAGCTGGCCATCTTCAGTCAAGACCTCGTATGAGAGCGGTCCCGTTACTCTAACCACCTGGGCAGGGATCCAGGGTTTGCCCCATGTGTAGTTTCAGGTGTACGCTGGATCCTCAGGATAAAACCCCTGGGGTGCCTCCTGGTTTACCGGGCCTGGGTTGTGGTCGGCTGCCCTGTCCGGGTGAAGCTGGTCCAGTCTGGTCATCAGTTGCCAGCCCATTAAGAGTTCAGTGGGGCAGCATCCCGTGGCAGTGTGTGGGGTCGTCCGTTGGCCGAACAAGAAGGCGGCTAGCCTGTAGACCCATTCCCCTTGGACGATCTGGCGCAGTGCCTCCTTGGTAGTTCGCACTATCCGCTCTGCCTGTCCATTGGTTGCCGGGTGGAATGGAGTGGAGTGGACATGTTGAATTCCATGATACTGCACAAACTCCAGGAATTCCACTGACGTAAATGCAGTTCCATTGTCCAACACCAGGGTGTCGGGGATGCCATGGGTGCTGAAGATCTTCCACATGGCTTTGATCATGGCTCTTGATGATGTAGAGGAGACAGGGACCACCTCTAGTCGCTTAGAGTAAGAATCAACAAGAATAAAAAAGGTCTGTCCTGGAACGGGCCTGCAAAGTCCAGGTGGAGACAGGCCCACGGTTTGTGCGAGGATTCCCACTATCGCACTGGAGCTCCGGGAGGGGCCACCCGTGTTTCTTGGCATGTTTTGCAGCATTTGACCAGGTCCTCTATCTCCCCATCCATGCCCGGCCACCATATGTAGCTGCGCGCCAAGGATTTCATACCCATGATTCCCAGGTGGGTTTTGTGCAGTGTGGTGAGTACGCGTCCACACAGGGGGCTAGGAATGACTACCCGGCTGCCCCACAAGATGCAGCCTTTGTGAGTGGACAGTTCTTCCCAGCAGGATGAGAACACTGCGAACTCTGGGCCCACATACCCTGTGGGCCAGCCCCTTCCCACCCAGTCCCAAACATAGCAGAGGACGTGGTCCTTCTCGGTGTGTTTGGAAACTTCAGGCACCTGTACCGGCTGGTCGGGCAGTTCTTCCAGCAGCAGGATCTGGTGCGTGGGGCCTGGGGCCTGGTCACAGACAGGCAGCGGAAGGCGGCTGAGGACGTGGGCGTGTCCCATTGCCTTGCCTGGCCTGTGCAGCAGGGTGTACTGGTAGCTGGCGAGAAAGATAGACCACCGCAGCACCTGTGGAGACAGCATCTGGGGTGTCTGGCAGTCAGGGGCCAGGAGGCCCAGCAGTGGTTTGTGATCCGTGAGGACTGTAAAGGGGCGACCGTACAGGTAGTCATGGAATTTACGCACCCCTGCCACAATCGCCAGTGTCTCCTTGTCTATCTGAGTGTAGTTCAGCTCCTCCACCAACAGGGTGTGCGAGTAATACGCTACTGGGACCTCGTGGCCGTCGGCCAGTCTGTGACACAGGACCGCCCCCGTCCCGTAGCACGATGCATCACAGGTGAGCACCACAGGGAGGGGCTCATCAAAGTGGGCCAGGACAGCATTGGAAGTCAGTAAGTCTTTAACGGCCTGGAGCGCCGCGGCCTGAGGGCCCCCCCACTTCCACTGCACATGTTTGTCCAAGAGATGGTGCAGGGCCTCAGCCATGGCCGCTTTGTGGGGGAGGAACGAGTGATAGAAACTGAGCAGGCTGAGGAAAGCCTGTAGTTCAGGTTTGGAGGAGGGTGTAGGTGCGTTGACTATGGCTGCTATTTTGCCCCTTGTGGGGTGGATTCCACCGGCATTGACTTGGAATGCCAGGAACTCAATGCTGAGGACCCTGAGGAGACACTTTTCTCTTTTTACTTTAAGGCCGGCTGCGTTGAAGCACTGCAGGATAGCTCTAAGATGGTCACCTTGCTTATTTAATATATATGCAGAGTACATCATGCGAAATGCTTGCCTGGATGAATCACAAGTGGGAATTAAGATTGCTGGGGAAAGATCAACAACCTCAGATATGCAGACGATACCACTCTAATGGCAGAAAGTGAAGAGGACCTAAAGAGCCTCTTGCCCAGGGTAAAAGAGGAGAGCGCAAAAGTGGGCTTGAATCTCAACATCAAAAAAACTAAAATCATGGCATCCAGCCCCATCACTCCTTGGCAAATAGAAGAGGAAGTCGTCGAAGTAGTGACAGACTTCACGTTCCTGGGATCCCAGATCACCGCAGACTGTGACAGCAGCCATGAAATTAAAAGACGCCTGCTCCTTGGGAGGAAAGCGATGGCGAACCTAAACAGCATGATAAAAAGTAGAGACATCCCCCTGCCAACAAAAGTTCGCATGGTCAAAGCAATGGTATTCCCAGTAGTCATGTATGGCTGCGAGAGTTGGACTATAAGGAAGGCCGAGCGCCGAAGAATAGCTTCTTTTGAACTATGGTGCTGGAGAAGACTCTTGAGAGTCCCTTGGACTGCAAGAAGATCAAATCAGTCAATCCTAAAAGAAATCAACCCTGACTGTTCCCTGGAAGGCCAGATAGTGAAACTGAAGCTCAAATACTTTGGCCACCAAATGAGAAGGGAGCACTCACTGGAGAAGACCCTGATGCTGGGGAAGATTGAAGGTCAAAGAAGAAGGGGACGGCAAAGGCTGAGATGGTTAGACAGTGTCATAGATGCAACGAACATGAAATTGAGCAAACTTCAGAGGACGGCAGAAAACAGGAGGACCTGGCGAGATCTTGTCCATGGGGTTGCGAAGAGTCAGACTCGACTGTGCGACTGAACAACAACAAAAAATGAGGTCCTTGGCCAGACGGATGGTGGCTACCCCACAAGAGCTTATTAGCAAGGCCCGTTTCTTACCGGCATCGGTGATGTTGTGGAAGGTGAGGTAGTTCATTAGCTGGTCTACCCATGCTTCCCAGAACTCTGGATGCGTGTGGTCAAAAAGTTCGATGGTTCCCAGAGCTGCAGTCATGACTCGAGGGCAGTGTGGGGAGCGATGATCGGAGGAATGGGACGTGGTGCAGTGCTGCTGAGGAGCGATGCGGGGCACGGTGTCCTGTTTTTCGGCGCTCGGTGCTGGTCCGGAGTTGGAGTCAGGCTTGGGATCCCACCTTCGTTGCCAGTGTAAAGTAGTGGAGTTCCAGGCATAGCAATATGAAATCAGCTCACATTTATTGATTACATTGGAACGAAAAGAGATAACTTAACTGGTCCGAGGCTGGCTTATATTTGTGCAAACACTCACACCCAACAACCCCCCAATTCCTGTGATAGCTTCTATATATACATGGCTCAGGTAACAATAGGTTCTCAGCAGGATCCAGCATTCCCATTGGTCCTTGCTAGGATCCGCGGTGACTATTGTTCTAGACCCGAAGGTCTGTGAGTCCGGTAGACCACATGACCAGACGCACGTTTTCGCAACCATCTTAATACATAACAGAGACCTACACGAGTCAGTCAGTGGTGACCTGTCAAGGAATGGACTAGTAGCAAGCCCTTCTCTGTTCCTTCTGACTGAGTCCCAGGACGTCAGAAGAAACCTGTGGCCGCCCCAAGTTTCCACTAGGCAACATGCCCCTTCTCCTCACTCCCCAAATGTACCAGTTACACACTTGGTGACCACTAACTGCCACCAATGACTCTTTATCTCCTGCAAGGCAGAGTCATACACCTAGCCCTCCATACCTGTGCGGCTGTTCAGAGGCCCCGCCTAGTTTACCAGGCCTCCCACGATGCCGGTACAAGCCACAGCAAGCCAAACGCATTCCCCTTCTAGATAGTTCAAGGCATCTAAGAGAAGTTTGGTGAAGCAGCAGGCCTGAATCCCCAAAAGTCTCATTACGAATTTTTGGAGGGAAAGGGGAAATCAGCAGAGGGAGGAGATTCCTCACAGAAAACTCAGCTTTCTTGGCCACTTGCTGTCTGAGAGGGACAGAGGGGGAGAGGGAGTGAGGAACCCTGTGGGAGGAGCGTGAGGGGCTCAGGAGACAAAATGAACAGTTTTTATTATTATTGATTAAAAACATTTATTTCCTGGGTCAAGGTAGCTTACAATAATAATTGGCTTACAACAATAGTTAAAAACATTTTCAATTAAAACCAAAAATAAAATGGCAAACCTCAAACCAGTGATGCCTATGCGGCAGTGGGCACCAGGCAATCCATGGTGGGGCAGTGCTGGGGGTTTGGGACAGAGATCGTTGGCAGGCTATGCCAACGCCATGGAAAACTTGCTGGGAAACTGGGCTAAAACAAATAAAATGAATTTCACTGGGGATAAATGTAAAGTTCTGCAGTTAGGTAGGAAAAATCAAATGCATAATTATAGGATGGGGTAGACTTGTCTTGGTAGTAGTATGTGTGAGAAGAAGAAGAAGAAGAAGAAGAAGAAGAAGAAGAAGAAGAAGAAGAAGAAGAAGAAGAAGAAGAGGGAGGAGGGGGAGGAGGAGGAGGAGGAGGAGGAGATTGGATTTATACCCCGCCCTTCACTACCCGAAGGTGTCTCAGAGCGGGTCTTAGTACACCATACACTGAACATGAGTCAGCAGTGAGATGTGGTAACTAAAAAGGCAAATACAATTTTGGGCTGTATCAACAGAAGTATAG
Source organism: Gekko japonicus (assembly GCF_001447785.1). Taxonomy (NCBI): domain Eukaryota; kingdom Metazoa; phylum Chordata; class Lepidosauria; order Squamata; family Gekkonidae; genus Gekko; species Gekko japonicus. The sequence goes on along the minus strand of NW_015161990.1, from coordinate 442,733 downwards.
TGTCCAGATCATGTGAAGTAATGGTATTGCTTTACTCTGCTCTGGTTTTACCTCACCTAGAGTACTGTGTTCAGTTTTGGGCACCACAATTTAAGAAGGATACAGACCAGCTGGAACGTGTCCAGAGGAGGGCAAACAAAGATGGTGAGGGGTCTGGAGACCAAGTCCTATGAGAGAAGGTTGAAGGAGCTGGGTATGTTTAGCCTGGAGAGGAGATGGCTGAGAGGTGATACGATAACCATCTTCAAGTCCTTGAAAGGCTGTCATCTAGAGGATGGTGCGGAGTTGTTTTCTGTAGCCCCAGAAGGTCAGACCAGAACCAACGGGTTGAAATTAAATCAGAAGAGTTTTCGGCTAAACATGAGGAAGAACTTCCTGACAGTTAGAGCAGCTCCTCAGTGGAACAGGCTTCCTCGGGAGGTGGTGGGCTCTCCTTCTCTGGAGGTTTTCAAACAGAAGCTAGATGGCCATCTGACAGCCATGCGGATTCTGTGAACTTAGGCAGATCATGAGAGGGAGCCCTGGAGCTGGTGAAGGACAACTTCATGCAATGTGCAGTGAGGGGCTCCCGGCTTAAGGCCAACTACACTGTCCACGGGCCATTTGACAGCAATGCGGATTCTGTGAACTTAGGCAGATCATGAGAGGGAGAGCAATTTCCACTTTTTGGAAGGAGTGTCTTGGTTAACTGAGAAAGCCACATTTTCCTGCATATATAAAATGTCTACCCCTCCTTTCTGTCCTCCCCTGGGCAAGCCAGCGCACTCCATCTCCAGTTGTTAAATACAAACAAGCCTGAAGTCAAGGTGTGTGTGTGTGTGTGTGTGTGTGTGTGTGTGAATCCTTAACCGTTGTTGCCCCAGGCTCCCCCTGACGCTTGTCGTGTGTTCCCCTGCAGCTTCGTTGTTGGAGGTGACGGGTACATCTACCAAGGCCGGGGCTGGCAGTGGGTAGGAGCTCACACCCTGGGACACAACAGCAAAGGCTACGGCGTCGGTTTCATCGGGGACTACATGAAGACCCTGCCAGAGCCCTTTGCCCTGGAGCTGGTGAAGGACAACTTCATGCAATGTGCAGTGAGGGGCTCCCGGCTGAAGGCCAACTACACTGTCTACGGGCATCGCCAGGTGGTGCCTACCCTGTGCCCCGGAGACAGACTCTTCCAAGAGATAAAAACATGGAAAGGTTTCAATGAGAGGTGCTTCATGAAGCATGGTGTCCGTCACTGCATTTAATTTACAGCGCGGAGTTCCTGGCTTGGCAAGTCTTCATTTTCTACAAATTGCCTTAAGACCGGGG
>NW_015161990.1:417975-441383 GCF_001447785.1 Gekko japonicus | reverse complement strand
CATTCCTGGATTTGCAAATACGGGAAGAAGGGGGGGATGCAGGTCCTTGTAGGGCCATGGCCGGGGTGGCCATTGTTATAACTCCACAAAACAAAGAGGGTTGCCAAACAAAGACTTGGGTTTTTTCAATGAAAGCTGGAAAAATAGACTGTAATAATAAATCCCTGATTTTTTAATTTAAAAATATTATCTTCTGTGTGTGTGTGTGTGTGGGGTTATTATTATTATTATTATTATTAGTAGTAGTATTGGTATTATTTTATTAAATGTATCAATCGCCCAATCCCTGCTACTGCACACTGGCCATGGGGACAGAGGCAAGAAACAAGTGGGGAAAACTGCTATGTGGGTGCTCCATTGCCACTGCAAATGCTGCTGCATGACCCTTGTCAGGCCTGACTGGGGTCCAGTTGTGCGCCCAAGAAGCCTTGGTTGGCTCGTTAGCTTTCCTCTACCAGATCATTAATCTCCCATGTCAGGTTCATTGTGAATATAGTACACAAGTAAATACTGTAAGAGCAGGGCTATTTTTGGGCAGGAACACACAGGAACGGAGTTCCGGCTGGCTCCCGAGTTGGCCACACCCAGCAGGAACTCATTAGCATAATAGGCCACACCCAACAGCAGGAACTCATTCGGATTGGCTACATTAGGGGTGTGTGGCCTAACATGCAAAGGAGTTCCTGCTACAAAAAAAAGGCCCTGGATTTTGACAACAAACAAGGTAAACAGCATAAGAAGCAAAAGGTGGGTGTGTCTGGATGACCACACTTCTGCAAACATGGGGCGTGTGGCCTAATATGCTAATGAGCTGTGCTCTCATGGGTGTGTCCTAATAAGCAAATGAATTTCTGCTGTTGGGTGTGGCCTATTATGCTAATGAGTTCCTGCTGGGCTTTTTCTACAAAAAGAATCTTTGCCTTCATCACGACCTTAATGAAAACGTACTTGTCTTTGGCACAGCCTAATTGAAAGAATATGATACCGCTAACCATTAATTCTATATAGATGGTTTTAAAATAAGGAGAGCAATTATGTGAGATCATTAAATGTCTCTTACGCTAAAGGATGCAGAGGTCACGAGGCAAGAAACCTTTTTGCCCCCAGAAGACACCCGTAATCATTTCAAGGGCCCCCCCCCACGTTCAGGGGCCACGACACAGCCCATATGGTCCTGCTGGGTTAGGGTCCACATTCCTGGCTCATCGATTCCCTTATAAGCAGCAAGCACTGTGTAGGTTTTGGTCCAGGAGCACCTTCAAGGCCAGCGATGTTTCCCAGGGGGTGGTGGGCTTCTCTGTGTCTAGCCCTAACCCTCACACCCTGGAGAATTCTGTCAGCCTTTCAAGGCGCTGCTGGACTTGCATTCTGGTCTGCTCCTGCAGACTAAGGGGGCCACCCGCCTGGAACGATCACCATTTGTGCCGGGGCCTGAATGCATTTTATACCGATTGATAGGATTTAGCCTGTTTCCAGTCTGTCAGAAGCCCTGTCACTCTGCGCATCCTTTTGCTCTTTGTCCCTCTCGAAGCCTGTTCTCTTGTGGGGGCGACGTCTGTAAGCAACTTGTCCACATTCTTGAGCTGCAACAACGGCCGTTCATCCAGACAATCACGCTCCTTGTTCCTCCAAGCTGCAGTGCACTGTTTCACCCAGTGGCCAACCTGGTCTCCTGGAGGACCAGCGAAGAGAGCACAGAGGCCAAAGCCTTCCCTTTCTCCTAGTGCTGGCATTCAGACGTTTATTGTGGAAGTTCCCCTTTTCTCATTTCGGCTAGTGCCAAATGATAGGCCTCTCCGAGTCCTCCATGGATTTGTCTACTTTCCTTTGAATGCAACCATTTCATAGCCTCTCACTCATAAAAAAGCTGGGTGCCCCTGGATGGTAGCACCAGCCCTGCATCTAGCATCTGTAGCACAAGGCCGATGACACCAAGAGTTCACAATGTCTCCTAAAGCAGGGGTCCTCAGTGTGGTGCCCTTGGGGGCTGTCACACCGAAGAAGAAGAAGAAGAAGAAGAAGAAGAAGAAGAAGAAGAAGAAGAAGAAGAAGAAGAAGAAGAGGAGGAGGAGGAGGAGGAGGTGAGAGAGCTCTGACAGAAACGGCTCTTTTTCAAGAACAGTTCATTATCAGAACTACGGCTTGCCCCAGGTCATCCAGCCAGGTGCCAGTGGAGGAGGAGTGGGGAATCAAACCCGGCTCTCCCAGATTAGAGTCCGCGCACTTAATCATGACACCAAACTGGCTCTTTCCTGGCGCCCGCCAAGTGTCTTTAGAAAGTGGGTGGGGCCAGGTGAAGATTTCTCCCAGCAAGGTTTCTAATTGGCTGCTGGGAATTTGATTGGCTCCATCTCCTGTGGCAGACAGTTCTTTTATTAGGACCAGCCACAGGTCACATAAAAGTGTGCACACTTCTGCGTTCTCCAGAACTCTTCTTCAGGCTGGAGGTCACAAAGAGCAGGGAAGAGAATGGCGGAAGCTCTAGGGAGGGGTCCCCGAACTCTTTTGAGCCTGAGGGCTCCTTGGGAATTCTGGGGCAGCCACAGGACGACTGCCACAGCAGCCCCCAAATGGTTGCTGCTGCAGCTGACTCAGAGCCACACAGTTCAGGACCCTCGTCCTGCGGTGGCAGCGGCTGCCAGAGCCGTGTCGGGTCGGCTACATACCTTCTTGCACTCATCCACTCATCCGTTGTCCAATTTAATACATGCCACCATGTGCCAGCAGTACCCTTCTGCCAGATAAATGCAGACAGCATTACATCTGGGCCACAAAAATATCAAGCACAAATACTGGATGGGGGATACATTCCTGGAGAGGAGGAGTGTATGCAAAAGAGATCTTGGAGTAGGAGTGGACTGTAGACTGAATATGAGCGGCCAGTGTGATGCGGTGGCAAAAAAGGCAAATTTGGTCTTGGGTTGTATTAAAAGGGCCATGGCATTGAAATGGCAGGAGGTCCTAGCCCCACTGTAGACTGCCTTGGTCAGGCCACGCCTGGAGTCCTCCTGTGTGCAGTTCTGGAGGCCTCACTTCAGAAAGGGTGTGGGCACAATCGAGAGGGTGCAGAAGAGAGCGACAAGGACGATCGGGGGTCTGGAGACTGAGCCCTGCGAGGAAAGGCCGAGGGACTACTTGGGAATGTTTAGTCTGGAGAAGAGGAGACTGAGGGGGGGACAGGAGGGCGCTCTTTAAATATTCGAAGGGCCGTCATTTGGAGGAGGGCAGGGAGCCACTCCCATTGGCGGCAGAGGAGAGGACCCGAAGCAAGGGCTTTAAGTTACATGCAGAAAGATATCGGCTGGATATTAGGAAGAACTTTTTCATGGTCACAGAGTGGTTCAGAGGTGGAATCAGTTGCCGAGGGAGGTGGTGAGCTCCCCTTCACTGACAGCTTTCAAGAAGAGGCTGGACGAATATTTGTCAGAGATGCTCTAGGCTGGTCCTGCACTGGGCGCAGAGGGTTGGACTAGAGGGTCTGTGTGGCCCCTTCCCACTCTACGATTCTATGATTCTATCTACATCAGACAATTGTATTGGTCCCAGTGTGAGAATCAATGAACACAAATCTGCCACAAGACATGCAGGAATTGTGGTGAACATTTTAAACTTTCTGGGCATACCTGTGGTGAAAGAGCCTTGCTGACCCACACGTGCAATTCTGTGCAGCCCTCTGAAGCATTTAGGCACCAGCAGCTGCCCAAAAGTCTCTGCCTGGCTACACGAATGTTCTCCTGATTTGCCGGAAGGTTTTTCCCTTGGTCCTTTAGTATTGCTGCCACCAACTGGCCCTTTGAGGAATTGCCTGCCAGTCCTTCAAGATGATTACATTTTGCATTGTACCTTCAAATTACTTTTGCAAAGCCAAGCTGCACAGGAGTGAACCCAGTGTTCCTTCTAAGCTGAGCTAGTGTGAGCTAGCTCACAGATTTTTGTCTGAGCTCAGGAAGGATGGTTCCAGAGCAGGATAATTTATTCAGGAGCCAAATCCCTCACTCACAACTTTAGTGCCAGTAGCTCACAAAGTAGAATTTTTGCTCACAAGACTCCACAGCTTAGGGGGGGCATTGAAATGGCATAAGTTCACCCAGAATGTGGGTGAACTCATGCCACTTCTGGGTTTCTCTCGCACAGGTTGGCTTTGCAGATGTAATTTAAAGGGAAAGTTCACTTTAAATTACTTTAGCAAAGCCAAGCCGCAAACAAGTTAACTCGGAAGCAGCACGAGTTCACCCACCCCCTTCTCCATTATACCCTATGGGGACGGTCCCCATACAGTATAATGCAGCCGAATAAATTTGGCAATCCCAGTTCTTTCCTGAATCCCAATATCATACTTATATTGGGATTCAGGAATATCAGGAAATGCCAATATTTTCCAGGTTCTATTTACCCCAACCCCCAAAATACCATTTTTTTGGTACACCCCAGCACACAACTATATTTCTCCGTATCACCAGTGCCAACATGCACCATGATCACTGACTCCTCAGCATGATCTATCAACCTGTGTCGGCAGTGTGTGACGTCTGCAACCTTCGCAGCCAGGCTGACAAGTCACCGTGCAGTCAAAGTGCCTGTCACAGATCCCGCTCTCCATATTCCTAAAAATCATATCACCCTCTACAAAATGGTCACTCCCCCTCCCCCCCAGCCCCAGAGTGCTATCCTTGGCAGGGGTCATTTCCCGCAGGAGCGCAGAGGAGCGGAGCTCCGACAGTAAAGGGCCCAGGGGGCGGGCACATGCAACAAGCCCCACCCCCTGCTCCCAGCAGCCCTCAGGCAGAGCAAGAAGCAGCCGGGTAAGGTGCAGAGCTCCCCCCAGCCCCCCGGTTCAAAACAGTCCAGTGGCACCTTTAAGACGACTTTAAGAAAAAAAGAAGTTTTATTCAGGTAGAAGCTCTCCCTCCTCCGCGAGGACAGATCTGCACGTCCCCCCCCCCCCCCATAGCTAGCAATCTAAAACAGTCCAGTGGAGCCTGGTGGGTGCTGCCTTCTGACACACTTCCGGTGATGTCAGGAGGTGTGGCATATGCAAATAAGTTATGCTAATGAGCTCCTGCACGTCTTTTTCTATGAAATGACCCCTGATTCTTGGAACAAGTTTATATTGGTCTGTCATCCAACGAAGGGGTCCCACTTAAGGGATTGTATCAGCCTGACAACAGCTGTCAGCACAGGAAGAAGAAGAAGAAGAAGAAGAAGAAGAAGAAGAAGAAGAAGAGTTCATTTTATCCCCTGCCCTTTCCTACGTGAAGGAGTCTCAGAACGGCTCACAATCTCCTTCCCCTTCCCCTCCCCACAACAGACACCCTGTGAGGTGGGTGGGGCTGAGAGAGCTCTCTTGAGAACTGCCCTTGAGAGAACAGTTCTGAGAGAACTTGTGACTGACCCAAGTTTGGTGTAGTGGTTAAGGGCATGGACTCTAGTCTGGGAGAACCAGGTTTGATTCCCCACTCCTCCGCTTGCAACTGCTGGATGACCTTGAGCAAGCCGTGGTTCCGTCAGAGCAGTTTCTGTCGGAGCTCTCTCAACTCCACCTACCTCCCAGGGTGTCTGCTGTGGGGAGGGGAAGGAAAAGGAGATTGTAAGCCGCTCTGAGACTCCTTCGGGTAGTGAAGGACGGAGTAGAAATCCAATCTCCTCCTCCTCCTCCTGTTCTCCTTCGTGTGGAGAAGGAGTGGGGAATCAAACCCAGTTCTCTGGCTCTCACTGGATGCAAGCCCCAGGGGACCTGTGGCCTTGCTTCCGGAGCCAGACCTTTAGTGAGCTCTACCTGGTTCACGGCTGATGAAGGGGCAGGACTGTCCCAGCTGGTCCCTGAAGGGCGCGTCCACCAACCCCCGTCTCCCACTCAGCTCCTCCAGGTCGACCACCTTTGCCTCAAGCGAAGGAACCTGCTCCCCGGGAGCCAAGTGCTCCTGCAGCAAGCACACGCATTTCTGTCTGGCGGGGCAGATAATCATCCACGTGGCAAAATCCCTGCGGAACACTGGATAGCTCTCCCTCCCCCCCCCCCCCCCCCCCCCCCCATATCCTGGCTCTCTGTCTTCATAACCGGCTTGGTTATTTAAAGATGTTTCAGGGTTGAAATGGGTTGTTTACCTGAATTTATGTGGATTTCTATAACAGGAAGGATACTGTGGTATACCACCCTTGCTGATGTGAAGCTTTTCTGTCATTCTTCAGGAAACTCAAGACTAGAGTGGTTCTCTCTGGCTCCCCATCGGCCTCCGCTGCTGAACTCCCAGACTCAACTCCCCTGTTCAAAGCCCAGCTTGCAAACACTGGATGCGAGGCCCAGGGGACCCAAGAGTGCATCGCTTACCCAGTCAGACCTTTCATGGGCACTCCCGTTCAGGACTGATGATGAAGGACCCCACAGCCGGGTGGAGCGGGGACTGAGACAAAGGCACCTCTTCTTTCCCACCCAGCCAGGTGCTGGTCACGTAGCCCGGATCACTGTTCCCTCTAAGCGGAGTTAGTGTGAGCTAGCTCACAGTTCTTTTAGCCTCCGGCTCACACATTTTTTGTCTTAGCTCAGGAAGGATGGCTCCAGAAGAGCAAACTAATTTATGCCACAGCCAAATCGCTCGCTCACAACTTTAATGCTAGGAGCTCACAAAGTAGGATTTTTGCCCACAAGACTCCGCAACTTAGAGGGAGCCTTGGCCCCAATTAGTCTTATTTTCCCCAAAGAATCTAGACAGGAGCACAGTTTTATTCCTTGGGGATCTGGGACTACACAACATCAAGAGGAAACAGCAGGCCTTGAAACCACATCTCCTGAGATGGGACAGAGATTCGTTGAAGAATGTGGACCAAGGTGTCTCACTGGCCGTCTTTTGAAGGCCCGCTGCCTCCAATCACTGTATCCAGCACTGAAATAGTGGCTTTGACAAACATCCTACCCCAGTCACAAGCCAGTACCCCAAAGATCCAGACACACACAGGACCTGATATGTGGCCAGCCCCAAGTAGCCCCAAGAGCACCCCACAGGCTGAGGCAGAGGGGAACGGGGAGGCGGATAGGAGGCATACAGAGCTGCTGTGGCTAATTGGCAGGCCAATACCATTCCTGACTTCCAGGTACGAAGCAAGTCAGTCTCCCCACCGGTGGATCATCCAGTCTCAGTGAGAAGCCCCCCCCCAGGCTAAGAGCCCCGGGGGGGGGGAGCCCGTCAGGTGCATGCCCAGGGCTCATGCCTCTAGCAAGGACTTCTTCTTAAAAGCAGGAAAGTGCCCACGAGCAGACACAGACATGCTTGAGTTCCAGCACCTCTCGTTTTAAGTATGGAATTGTTTGCCTTGGGTGTGCAGAGAACTTTGTGTGGCAGCTCCAAGGGCCACTTCACAATACAGGTGTTAGTTGTGCGCTCAGGGCAATGGGGGGAGGGACAGATTTCCAGAGGACACTGAGGGCAAGGCTCACGTGATGGCGGGCCAGTCTGCCCGAGGCCTGTGTGTCCTATGGAGACGCCACAGCAGCCAGTCAGAAGAGAGCTGGGGTGGGATAACATAAGAACAGGGGGCACCAGGAGGTCCAGCAGTGGGGCCAGGAGGACACCAGAAGCCCTCCCACTGTTCCCCCTCCCCCCAAGCACCAAGAATACAGAGCATCCCTTGCCGCAGACTGAGAGTTCCTATAAGAACATAAGAGAAGCCAATGCTGGATCAGGCCAGTGGCCCATCCAGTCCAACACTCTGGGTCACACAGGGGCCAGAAATACCAAGTGCCCTCAGGAGGTCCAGCAGTGGGGCCAGGACACCAGAAGCCCTCCCACTGTTCCCCCTCCCCCCAAGCACCAAGAATACAGAGCATCCCTTGCCGCAGACTGAGAGTTCCTATAAGAACATAAGAGAAGCCAATGCTGGATCAGGCCAGTGGCCCACAGGGGCCCTCAGGAGGGCCAGCAGGGGGGCCAGGACACTAGGAGCCCTCCCACTGTCCCCCCCCCCTCCCCAAGAATACATAAGAACATAAGAGAATGTAAGAGAAGCCAATGTTGGATCAGGCCAAAGGCCCATCCAGTCCAACACTCTGTGTCACACAGGGGCCAAAAATACCAGGGGCCATCAGGAGGTCCAGCAGGGGGGCCAGGAGGACACTAGGAGCCCTCCCACTGTTGCCCCCCCAAGCACCAAGAATACAGAGCATCCCTTGCCCCAGACTGAGAGTTCCTACCTATACCTTGTGGCTAAGAGCCCCTGATGGACGTCTGCTCCAGATATTGATCCAATTCCCTCTTATAAGAACATAAGAGAAGCCAATGCTGGATCAGGCCAGTGGCACATCCAGTCCAACACTCTGTGTCACACGGTGGCCAGAAATACCAGGGGCCATCAGGAGGTCCAGCAGGGGGGCCAGGAGGACACTAGGAGCCCTCCCACTGTTGCCCCCCCAAGCACCAAGAATACAGAGCATCCCTTGCCCCAGACCGAGAGTTCCTATCTATACCTTGTGGCTAAGAGCCACTGAGGGACCTCTGCTCCATATGTTCATCCAATTCCCTCTTATAAGAACCTAAGAGAAGCCAGTGTTGGATCAGGCCATGGCCCATCCAGTCCAATACTCTGTGTCACACAGTGGCCAAAAATACCAGGGGCCATCAGGAGGTCCATCAGTGAGGCCAGGATGGAGAGCAATACTTGTAAGCAATGCTCCCTCTAAGCTATGGAGTCTTGTGAGCAAAAATCCTACTTTGTGAGCTAGTGGCATTAAAGCTGTGAGTGAGTGATTTGGCTACTGCATAAATGAGTTTGCTCTGGGGCCCTCCTTCCTGAGCCAAGGCAATAACGTGTCAGCCAGAGGCTAAAAAACTGTGAGCTAGCTCACAGCAACTCAGCCTAGAGGGAAGACTGCTTGTAAAGCATCTGTTTTGGGAGCTGTTCCCAAAGGTCCCGCCTTGATTGTCTGGCATGAGGGTACTGGGAGATGGCACAGGGGGCAAGATCAGCCCCACCCTCCTCTAGGTCTGTGGCCTGATGCGAAGGATGCAATCTGGGCGCCTCCCTCCAGATCCAGCGGCTGCTGCCTGGCTTTGCCACCCACTCTGCAAGGAGCAGCCTCAGTGCTGCTGCTCAGGCAGGGCGAGGTGAGAGATTACCATCTTGCTGCAGATCACATGTGAAACTTGCAGAGTGCAGGGCAAGCAGGAAAGGAAACCAGACAGGCAGACAGAGAGGTGGTGAAGACAGGAAGGGCCCTCCGATCAGCACAGCAGGGAGCCAAGCGGATCGGTCCCTGCCCCACAGCGGTGAGCGGCTGGTCTCCTTGGGGCCCTGTGGAAGGGAGATGAAGGTATGCTAAGGAGGTCCAGGGGAAAGCACCCCTGCCCCTCTTTGCTGTTGGAACTCCGGCAGAGCTGAGACAGAGAGGACTGTGAGGAAGGGCAGGGCTGCAAGGGGGTTGTGGGAAGGGGGGGCCCCTCTGATGTGAGCCCCATTCCTGTCCACTCCCACCCTCGTCTCATTGGGAGCTCCGGAAAGAAGCCACCCTTTGCTCCTCGGTCACGGCGTGCTCCGTCCTGGGAGGCCAAGCGCTCCTGATCCCCACTTTGCCCGATGAAGGTCCCTGTGTGACCAGAGGCCAGCCGGGTTCTTGAGCAGACAAAATGGAGGACCTGGGGCCAATGCAGACCGGCCTGGGCTCCTGGGATGATGGGTGGGGTTAAAATGTGCTAAATTAATAAACCACGGACACATCTGGTGAGATATTTTGGGGAGGAGATTTTCTCTGGCAGAAACGGTTGAGACCCAAATGTCGGCTTGTTAAATTATCAGTGGCAGGCTGGCAATACCCCAAGTATTCTGCCAGGAAAGTAATGCCTTTGGAGGACTGTTCCCCCCCCCCAGCCAATTTACTTACAGACGTATTTGCTTCGTGTGCAGAGCCCACCTTTCTCTCTGTCCTCTTGGGAGCAAATTTTCCTCCTGGCTGGGGGCTTGGGTGGGCCGCTGGAGGGGCAGACAGACCTCTTTGTTTTTAAGGGGCGGGGGGGGGGGAATCTATCACAAAGCTGTAAGATTGTCAGGAAACTCTGCTGTTAAACTCAGATGCTTCCTGATGGAGTGAATAGCTGTGTTTTACTAGGAATCTTTGCTGTCAGGTTCAAATGTTGTCGTAGTTGTAACTGGCTTATTGTTTGATAAATAGCTCTGTGGTACTTATAATCCGCCTTGAGTCCCACTGAGAAAGGCGAGATAGAGATGAAAATAAACAAATGTGCTGCTTCGCACTCCTTTCCACCCACTACTTGGTGCTCTCCCATTACTCGCGGGCACTCCATGAAATTGCTGAGCGGTCGGGTTAGAACAAATAAAAAGAAGTCCTCCTTCACCCAAAGAGTGATGAACAGATGGAATCCACTGCCACAGGAGGTGGTGGTGACTACAAGCATGGACGGCTTCAAGAGGGAACATCTGGAGCAGAGGTCCCTCAGGGGCTCTTAGCCACAAGGTATAGATTAGGAACTCTCAGTCTGGGGAGCAAGTGATGCTCTGTAGTCTTGGTGCTTGGGGGGGGCAACAGTGGGAGGGCTTCTAGTGTCCTGGCCCCACTGCTGGGCCTCCTGATGGCACCTGGTGTTTTTGGCTACTGTGTGACACAGAGTGTTGGACTGGATAGGCCATTTGGCCTGATCCAACATTGGCTTCTCTTATGTTCTTATGTTAAGAGCAGGGGTCCATCAGTGGCTCTTAGCCACAAGGTATAGAGAGGAACTCTCGGTCTGGGGCAAGGGATGCTCTGTATTCTTGGTGCTTTGGGGGGGGCAACAGTGGGAGGGCTTCTAGTGTCCTGGCCCCACTGCTGGGCCTCCTGATGGCACCTGGTGTTTTTGGCTACTGTGTGACACAGAGTGTTGGACTGGATAGGCCATTTGGCCTGATCCAACATTGGCTTCTCTTATGTTCTTATGTTAAGAGCAGGGGTCCATCAGTGGCTCTTAGCCACAAGGTATAGAGAGGAACTCTCGGTCTGGGGCAAGGGATGCTCTGTATTCTTGGTGCTTTGGGGGGGGCAACAGTGGGAGGGCTTCTAGTGTCCTGGCCCCACTGCCGGACCTCCTGATGGCACCTGGTATTTTTGGCCGCTGTGTGACAAGAGTGCTGGACTGGATGGGCCATTGGCCTGATCCAACACTGGCTTCTCTTATGTTCTTATGGGGCAAGAGATGCTCTGTGTTCTTGGTGCTTGGGGTGAGAGGCAACAGTGGGAGCCCTTCTGGAGTCCTGGCCCCACTGCTGGACCTCCTGATGGCTTCTGGTATTTTTGGCTGCTGTGTGACACAGAGTGCTGGACTAGATGGGCCATTGGCCTGATCCAACACTGGCTTCTCTCTTGTGTTCTTATGTTCTGACTGGACAGGGCCACCCCAGTGCATCCATCACAAAATCCTGGACAAAGATGTCCTAAAGCATTTTGCTTAGCAGACTGGAGGCAGCAGGTGTTCTGACTTGGCCCCCCCCCCCATTCTGGCCCCAGACAAAGTGCTCTGCATGACTGACCCTCTTGCAAAAGCCTCGAGAGGATGTGGGGGTGGGGGCCACCTGGCAGGAAGCGCTCCCCACAGCAGAGAGGAGGGCAGGAAACGAGATGGTGGCGGCAGAGACCTCCCCTCCGTGGTAGGCGTGGCATGTGCTTCCCTTCTCCTCACGGCCTGGCGAGGGGCCGTGATCACGGCAGGGGGGCAGGACAAGGACTGTGGGTCAGACCAGAGCTGGTGGCTCAGGCAGTAAGCCCCACAGTTACCGGTCCCGCAGAGCCAGTGGCAAGGGCTCGTTCTTCACAGGAAATGCCCGCCAGTCCCTGGCAGCACAAGGTGCCCCTCGGGCTGTGAAGGGATGCTCTGGCAGGGAGGCCGGTGGTGCCCCGGGGGGGAGAGCTCCCAGTTCTGCTTCTGCAGGCACCCCTGTGACTCTCAGGAAACGCAGTAAGAGCCAGAGGCAAGAAGCCAACGGCAGTTCTGGCTTTTCGCGGTGTTCAAGAGAGTCACACTAATATTTGGGAGACCCGGGTGTGGACGCCGTACTCTGCCTTGGGGAACCGATGGGGGGGGGGCGACGCCGACGCCACCTTGGGAAACCACAGGGGGTCGTGAGGGTAGAGCTGAGCGGGGGCCATCGTGTCAGCGGCTCTGGGCCCCCACTGGGGAGGAAGGAAGGCGGGACACGAGGGAAGTGCATCAACGGACACCGGACTCGGGGGCTGTTCCTTGTCTGTCATCTTTCCTGTCTCCTCTTCCCTGGCAGATGGAGGCCTCTGACACATCGAGGCAGGGGACAGACGCGCCGTCCGTGCTGAGCTCCTACAGGTGGCTGAGGGTCCCCCAAGATGGGGAGAAGGAGCCAGAGTTTGCCCCGAGCCCAGCCTCGGGGCACAGAGGCAAGCCGCAGAGGTGGAGGCGGGTGCAAAGCCAGACGGAGAGCGAGCGGGAAAGCCCCCGCGGGGCACCCTCCCCGGACAGCCGAGCTGCCTCCAAGAGGTCTGTCTTCCAGAGGGCTTTCTCTAGCCCCGCCAAGATGCCCAAGGCCCAGGAAGGAGGCGGCAAGCTGAGTCTGCGGAAGTATTTGCGCTCCATGTCCCACTGGAAGAAGCAGGAAGCTGCGCCCCAACCAGACAAGGAAACGAAGGAAGCAAGCACAGGTGAGGCAGTGCTGCCCCCAGGGGGTGGGTCGTGGCATTTCGTTGGGACTGGATAAGAGATGGTCCAGGGCCCAAGTGGACTTCAAAATACTGCCTCTTCCCCGTGGTGAAAGGATGGGTTTTTGACAACGTTATTAAAGCAGAGCTTTGTGTCTTCCATACATCAGCAACCTCACAGATGCAAAAGTCATCAGCTGTGGAATTCAGCATCCGCCGTTCCCCTTTCTCTCATTAAAGTAAGGGACTAACTCTTCTGGTGGAGAGATGTCCAGGGCCGGCTCACCCACTAGGCAAACTAGGCATTTGCCTAGAGTGCGGGCTGGACCTTAGGGCGCCAAACTGGACCCGCCCCCCCCTGCCACCCCCCACCAAAAGCCCTGTATCTCCCTGACCACCGTCGCCGCCTCTTTCTCCCCGAGTCCGGCAAGTGCTGAGCTAGCTTGACTTGGGGAGAAAGAGGCGGCAGTGGTGGCCACCTGATCTGGGAGATGCAGGGCTTTTGGCGGGTGCGGGTGCAGTATGGCGCCCTAGGGTGCCAAACTGCACCCGGCCCCGCCAAATGCCCTGCATCCAATTCTGCTTTTGTTCTGGGAAGGGGGCCTGGATGGGGCGCACGTGCATGGCAGAGCTGAGGGGGGCCTTGGATGGGACACCCAGGAAGGGCCTGCCCACATCAGGGAGAGTTACACGTGGGCAGCCCTCTCCCCCGTGGAAGTGGCCGTGGACTTCCTGGGAGTCCTGCCTGAAATCCCTCGCTAGAAGAGGTTGCTTGTCTGGGCATCAGAGCAGGGTCCGCGGCTGCTCCTTCTGAGCCGGGGAGGGGGCTTCCTGGTTCTCCATCCCAGAAGATTGGGGGTCATGGCTGGCCTGGGGTGGTTACTGCGAGCCTCTCCCTCACCCCTTGGGTTTCTGCTGCAGCAGAGGCAGCCAGGGGAGGTGGGCGCCTGGGCACCCTCTCTGCCTTTCCCAGCCCACCTTGGCTTTACACTGTGTCCAGCCATCGGATGGCACTGAATGAATGTAGTGCTGGGAATTGATGGAGCGCACATGCGCGGCAGAGCTGAGGGGGGCCCTGGATGGGGCGCAGGTGCACCCGGCCCCGGCATGATACCCCAGCAGAAGGCCAACCTGCCAACGGGCCCAAGCGAGGAGGAGGAGGAGTGTGCTGGCGAGCCCCGCCGTGGAGCCAGGCGAGTTCTGCTGCGGAGGGCGAAGGCCGGAGGGGCTGTCCGCCTCTGGGTTGCACCACTGTAAGTCTGCTGCCTGCCTGGCCACCCACCCAGTCTGGCTTGCGGGCCAGGTGGAACTTCCTGAGGCGGTCCGATGGGCGCCGAGCGGACAGAAGTGGGCACTGACCGCAGATGCGCCGGGGACTGCTCGGGCTGGGGCTCTGCTCTCTGGGCTGGGCCAGTGGGAAGCCGACCCGGGCACAGGGGCAAGGCTAGCTTGTGGCGCCCGGCACCTCCCCCTCCCAGGCATGTTTCTGGGAGGTCTTCAGGCCCCACCGGGAGGTTGGCATCGGTTGGGGGGGGCTGGCTGTCACAAGCTGGCTTCGTCTAGGGCACAAAAACGCCTCGGGCCGGCCCTGGCGATGTCGAGATGCTCTTTCCCAGACGGAGAGATGTTCCAGGGGCAGCCCTTCCCTAAGTCCGTTCCTTTTGGAGCAAAGGGAGGCACAGAAGACTTTCCTTCAATTACGTTTTTTATTTATCTTATGTACTGAAGACCTCTTTAACCCACTTGTCTCCTGCGAAGGACCCAAGGCAGTTAACAAAGACCGCTAAAACCAACCCTGATTCACTCTCTGGGTTTTTGGTTTTTGTTTTTTAAAAATCCAGCATAGACGCAACACAGCCAGGCGGCGGCCCCATGAAACAGCTGCGCCCTCTGCAGGGTGGGGTGGGAAATGCCGTCAAGGCACAGCCAATTTATGGCAGCCCTGTTTTGCACCAGAAAAAGTTCTTGGGTTGTCTTAAAGCAGGGGCGTCGAACTCATTTGTTAGGAGGGCCGGATCTGACACAAATGAGACCTTGTTGGGCCCCTGGGCCATGCGTGTCATAAAATGTGACGCCAAGTAGTGGAGATATAAACTTTATAAAGGACCCAAACACAAAGGGTTTTTTTTACTTAAAATAAAAACATGCTTGAAACATTAGTTCTGTAAGCTGCAAAACCTACTTTTGATTTATCGACATTCACCACAGGAATCTCATACTCAGAGTTCTGAGTCTAGGACCCAGGGGAAAACATGCAATGGCTGAGTGATTAAGAGAGTCTGGCAAAGCAAGCTACGATGCAGCAGCAGCAGCAGAACCGGAAGCAGGAGATGGGCCAGTTCCACTGTGAGCCTGATGGAAGCCCTCCAGGGGCCTCATCCAGCCCCCAGGGGCCACGTGTTTGGCACCCCTGTCTTAAAGGGCAGCTCTCCACAGAGCATAGTCAAAGCCTCACAGTTACCGTAGAACACATCAGAACACTTTTAGGTCAGTGAGCCTCACATGGGAGACACCACAGCACCCTCTCCTCTCACTCACTCGGTTTTCCCTCCTTCCCTCCCGGCCTCACAACTCTTCTGTGGCGTTTGGGCCCCAACCCGCCACCTGAGAGCCACTGATGCAAGGCCCTTCCTGGAGGGGATACGACCAGCAGTTCAGAACGAGACCATTCCCATTCTTTCACCACACTCTCTGGCTCTGTCCTGGCCCGCCAATTTAGACCAGCCCCGCAGAGGACAGAACCACTCGCCGTGGCCCAGTCCCGCTGTGCTTGAAACCCGGCAAGCAGCCTGTTGTGGAATGGTGGGAGCCGGCACAGGAGGCCTGGTGGGCTGCGGGCTCCATGCAGAGCACCCACCAAGGCAGCCAGCAGCCTTACGGGGAGGGCACCAAAAGATCCGTGTGGTGAGAGGCCACAAAACTGCAAAGCCCTGGGATGCTTACAGTCACATAGCATTAGTTTGAACAGCATTTGCTTTTAGGTGCCCACCTGTGCCCTACGGCTGACGTAGGCCCTGGACTCCCTCCCCCTCAGTTCTTTAGCCCCACACAGGATGACAGAGCCTCTCCTTCGCTCCGTTAGCCCCAATCGCAGCTGCTGGGGCAGTGGAGAACAAAGGCTCCGATGACTGTTGTGAGAAAGATAGTCTACACGTGGCCAGCAGTGTTCCCTCTAAGCTGAGTTAGTGTGAGCTAGCTCACAGGGTTTTTTAGCCTCCGGCTCACACATCTTTGTCTCAGCTCAGGAAGGGATTTATGCAGTAGCCAAATTGCTTGCTCACCACTTTAATGTCAGTAGCTCACAAAGTAGAATTTTTGCTCACAAGGCTCCACAGCTTAGAGGGAGCCTTGGCGGCCAGAGGTACATGTTCTTTTGCTAAGCATGTTGCAGCAAAGTGACTTGCAAAGAGTAATTTAAAAAAGAAAGCGCTCAGAGACTGAGACTGGGCATTCGTCTCCTTCTCTTGATCTCATGAAGTAACAGACCTTGTGCAGTTCCGCAGGGCCTGTAAGACAGAGCTCTTCCGCCAGGCTTTTGAGTAGGAGCCGCCACTACCACCACCACCACTACTGCATCACCATAACCGCACCATCGTTGCTGCACCACCACCACTAACTGGGTTAGGCAACATCGTGGCATGCGATGGCCCTGTGACAAGTTATTTATAATACCGCGTGGAACCCATACCACTGAACTGAGACTAACCTTCCCAGGAGGCCACAGAATTGAGACTACCGTCCCCAGGATACCATCTTGTGATTGAAGATCTTTTGTAACATCTAGAGCACTTTATGCTGTTGTAAATGTTGGTTTTATCTTGTTTTTACTGTTTTAACTACTGGCATATGTGCCCTATTTGTGAGCCGCCCTGAGCCTGCTCGCGGGGAGGGAGGGCTATACATTTGAATAAATAAATAAATAATAAATAAAGTCACCATGAATAGGAGATGCAGCCCACCCCCAAGTAGTATGAAACTACCTCACATTTCCCGCCTCTACTTTATTCCTTGCAAGAGAGAAATGTCCACATTCTGGTAAAATTCAAACTCTGTGATGCAGGGGAAAGCATGCCAACAAAACATAGCAGTTGAGTAAACGAATCTGCAAATGCTTTATATTCCTAATTTATTTTTGGATTGGAGAAGAAGGTTCCAGTGTGTAAGGCCTCAGTTTCCATTCCACGGCCCTACCTAAACGTTCACAGTCTCTCTGTGCAAATATATATAATGCAAGTTTTGTTTAGGGCTCTTAAATTGGCAACAGTTGTCAAGCGACACTCCAGGGATGGGAATGGAGAGACGCGGGCCACACCGAAAGAGGGGAGGACTGTCTTTCCGAGCTTCTTCCGGGGTGATTTGTATGTCAGAATGCCGGTAGAGGCGTCAGTCAGAGAGACAAGTTCTGCTGTGACGTTGGCACTGATTGCCCGGCACCAGGAGTACCCGGTTGTTGCATCCATGGGTGTCAACAGCTACCGCTGGCTCTGCCAGCCCCTCCCTTCTTCTATCCACACCTAGAGAGCCCCACAAGTGCGGGCACGATCCACCCCAGGGGCAGGAGGGGAACGGCAGCCACCCCCTCCTTTCCCTCAGTCTCTCCCTCTGCATACTTGACTAGCAGCTACTGTGAGCCTCCGGGTTCTCCAGCCCCCTCCGCCTTCCCCCCCCCAGCTGAACCTGTTAACTCTGCACTGCTCTCACCGCTCTCTGCATGGTTCACGGCAGATCTAACGAAGGCTCTGAGACAAACTCATGAGTAAAACTGAGTCCAGTCCACTCTCACCAGTCTGGCACAGCCCCCAGGCCACAGGACGCAACAAAGAGGGGCTGCCCATGTACTGACTTCGCTCAGAGGAGGCACCGATAGATCTAACTCCATCACGATGCACAGGAACCGGTCTCCGTGGCCTCGGTCTCTGTTGCAAGGATCTTGTCCATTCTGACTGAACGGGCAAGTTGCCAGTGAAACGTAGCGCACCTCGCTCCCGCAGCCGCTGGCTTCACAGCGGTCCCTGATTCAGTCCCCGTCGCTGTTTCCTGTTTCCTGGGCACCTGTCATGTCTGAACACTGATCACAGGAACAAGAAGTGTGCGCACACACGAATTAAACTCGGTTGGTCTTCAAGGTGCCCAGCTGGACTCGGACTTTGTTCAGCTGCTTCAGACTGACACGGGGCGACCCCACCTGAACAGAAACAAGAGCAGGAGCAGGGACCGGGGTGTGGGGGCTGTTTGGGCCAGCGCACCGGCACGTGGAGGCGGAAGGCACATGGATAGGTGAGGGTTATTGAGGGAGGGGAGGAAGGTGTTCCCCACATTCTTTTGTATCGTGTCCCCATGAACCAGATAGGTTTCGATTGTTTTGTCAGCTGTCCACCATAATGCTGTATTTCTCTCCGTCTTTCTTCCATTAGGGGGGGATTCTGCTGCCCAGCTGACACCATCAGCTCTGGTCACCGCTCCTGATGCTCCTCTCTGGGATGTGGCCAATGTGTCCCTGCTGGACCGACAGTTAGTGCTCATGGGCAGAGATGAGGAGGTGGGTCCACTTCCGTGGTGGAAGCATTCCCTGCTTGTGGCGTGGCTTGCATATTTATAGGGAAATATCAGTTCTTATCTCTCAATCTTGTCCATCATAATGCACACGGAAGCGCATACCCAGAATTAAGTTGGTCTCAAAGGTGCCCAGACTGGACTCAAACTTTGTTCTGTTGCTTCAGACCAACACGGCCGACCCCACCTGAGTCTATAATTATGTCATGTAATCTAAACTAATTGGTACATAACTAAATAAGAGATAAGCAACGTAAGTGCTGAATAAACTAATTTACATGTGCATATGAGATACATTTGGTCAAGCAAGATAGCCTCTATTAAAAAGCAATTAATCTAACCTTTTCTGTAACTGGTTCAACTAACTGTGCAAGATGAAAGTAACCTAAAACAGAGTTTGTGGACAGTTGGGAAAAGTGCCTGGATTTTCAGCAAGAAAATATCAAGATGGGTAAAGCCATGTTGCTCTGTCTGTGCCAGTAGAAAAGAGTCCAGTAGCCCCTTAGACACCAGCAACATTTGTGGCAGGGGATGAGCTTTCGTTAGTCACGGCTTACAAGTGGCCGGTGACTCAATGAAGCTCCTACCCTGTCAAAAATATTGTTAAGTCTTTAAGGTGCTCCTGGAATCTTGCTCTTTTCAGCAAGAAAAGGTTATTGATATCAGAGCTACGGCTACGGCAGTCTGCAGAGTAGTAGAGGGCAGGTTTACTCCCTTATTGACCTGCCTCGTTGATAGCCTCCCTTTCTCCTCCAAGGGGACCCACCACCCTGCCCTTGATGTTCTGTTTGGTGTTTCAGAGTCTGCTCCAGAGCCGGAAAAGAACCAGCAGTTCTCTTTCAGAGACGAGTACTGTGTACCCAGTTCTGTATGGCCAGGTGAACTACGGTGAGTATTGAGAGCCTGCTGCACGCACACACAACTCACACGACACCAGAATGGTTCCACCAGTGTGGCTCCAGCATCTGGAATGCGTGCCCACTGGTGCACACCTGCAGGGCTCTTGTTGTAGCAGGAACCCCTTTGCATATTAGGCAACACCCCCCCCCCACAATGTAACCAATCCTCCAAGAGTTGACAGAGCTCTTCTTACAGGGGCTACTTGGAGGACTGGCTACATTGGGGGGGGGGGGGTCGCCTAATATGCAAAGGAGTCCCCTGCTACAGAAAGAGCCCTGCATAACTGCATGTAGATCGACATTCAAGACCAGCAGCGCCTTAAAGATCAACAAACTTTTCCAGGGCGCAGTATCTGGTGAAGTGAGCTCCGATTCACAAAGGCTTCCAACCTGGGAAATGTCTTTTAGGTGCTGCTGGAGTGATGTCATGGGGCGGGGTCTAGTGATGTCACAAGGTAGGGCCTGGGGAGTGTGACTCTGGGCTCCCATCCAGCCGCTTTCTGACGTGCCCCCTGCTTAGACGGACAAGAGCTGTGGCTGGAGCCACTCCTACAGTTGTCGTGGGAACCTTTCCACTGAAGCTTCTGCTGCTGCTGCAGAGCCAGACTCCAGTTGTGCCGCTCCTGCTGCCCCTTTGAAGGTTGCAGATCTTGCCTTGACACACTTCAGGCACTCCAGTGAGAAAGTTGTCGTCTTCAGGTGGGAGGAACACGGACAGCAGAAGGGGACACCCTTCTCCCTCCCTCCCTCCCTCCCTCGCCGTTCCTTGGGGACCCCAGGAGGGATGAGGAGCAGTAGGCAGGGGAGAAAGTACGGGGAACAAGCAGGAGGAACTGGAAGTCGTACACACAGGAAGGGGACGATGACCTAGTAGGCATGACGGAAACTTGGTGGGGTGACACTCACAACTGGAGTATTAGGATTGAGGGGCACAACTTGTTTAAAAGGGACAGTCAAATAAGGAAGGGCGGAGGACTTGCATGATACATAAAGGAGGTATCTACTCGTGAGGAAATACGTGAACCTGAGCATGGAAGTCCAGCTGAGAGTCTCTGGGTGGCAATAAGAGGAGTAGGAAATAATAGTGATATCGTAGGGTGGCAGCCTCTGCTATAGACCACCGAGCCAGGTCCCAGCCTTTAGAGAAGACTGGTGTTTTGAAGTCTGAATAATTAATGACTAAAGAATTGTCTTGACAGTATTTATGAAAAGCTTGTAAGTATTGTAAAAGACCAGCCCTAGAACAAGAGAGAATTGTGGTGTCGTCAGCATAAAGCAAGAGAGGAACCGCATAAGACTCTAATTTAGGGCGGTGGCCATCGATGGACCCTAATGATAATGCTAAGTTGTTTAGAAATAAATTTAAAAGGTGAGAAGCTAAAACGCACCCTTGTTTCACACCTTTAGAAGTTGGTATTTGGAGTTTAGGTTCCCGAGTTCTGAATATTTGACTTGGCAAGAGGTAGAAGAACGAAGTTTTTAAAATCAGAAATAGCAGTCTTGGGTCGATGTCCATAAATTCAAGTTTCCTCCATAGTAATCGTCTGGGTATCAAGTCGAATGCACCTTTCAGATCAATGAAGGCCGCATACAGCTTTTTGGTGCTAGAATTCATATATTTATAGGCCAAAAAGGATAAAAGAAAACAATAGTTTACAGTAGAATCACCTTTAGAAAACCCAATTTGTTCAGGCTGGATAATCTGATGGGAGTGCTGGGAAATAGATTGTCACTTTGGGTTCAGGAAACGATTTTTCTCCAGGCCAGTTTGGCCCCAGGGGATCCTGGAGAGTTTTTGTCATCTTCTGGGCATGGAACAAGGGTCACTGGGTGTGTGTGGAGGGGGGAGGTATTTGTGATTTTCCTGCATTGTGCAGGGGGTTGGATTAGATGAACCTGGAGGTCCCTTCCCACTCTATGATTCTATGATTGCAATCATTTGGGAGGGATTGGTGGCTCTGAGCAAAAGGAAAGGCCAGAAAACCTGTGACTTCTGAAAAGTGTATGTGTGCGTGCACATGCGTGCATGCATGCACATGAGCTCTGTTGATTTCTAAAAGAACACGCCATCATCAGCTCTCTGGTTTCTGTAGTTTGCTTCATCTTTGCAAACCAGGATTTTAAAACATGCTGGCTTAACACATTGTGGTTTATGGACGACTTCCTAGTTCGCAGTGCTGGTGGCTATGGGGGGGGGGGGGGAGGCATACGTCTGAACACTGATTCATTCTGGTCACAGACAAGCCTCCGAGTCCACCTTGGTTGCAGCCGCAGCCGCAGCAGCAGCCGCCGCCTCTCAAACAGTAGCTGGAAGAGCAGAGCTGTGAGCCAGCCATGAGGAGAGGGGGCTTCTCTGCTGGAAGGAAGCCACATTGCTGAAAATATGAAAGCGACGCTGGGCTGTGCAGCTCCGCGGTATCCTCACTCCACTTTGGCTGGTCTTTCCCCTTTCCACCGCGCGCGAGAGCGAGGGCATTTTGTGCGCCTCCCACTTAGTTCGCTTTTCTTCCGACAGAAGTGCCCCCTGATGGAGCTGGTGGGAGGAGGGGCTTCCTGGACTCGCAGGTGCCCGAAAGAAGGGCCCCGCAAGAGGCTTCCTCTGGGCTGCAGCTCAGCAGTGTGAAGGTAGGCCCGCCCACCCCACCCCCTCGGGGACGGGGGCCCAGGCTTCTGCTTAAGGAGGGGGGTGGTGGTGGAGAGGGGGGCATCGTTAAGGGGGGAGGGGGGAGGGGGGAGGGGAGACCCCGTGTCTCTGTGATACCCCAAGTTCCCAGCGAGGCCCAGGATTTGGACTGGGTAGCCCAGCCCCCCAGCCCAGCCGTTTCCCACGAGGGACAAGACGTTGAGGAGAGGGCCAAGGGGACGCTGAGGAAGAGATCTGATCCCTTTGAGGGACTGGATCTGCCACTGTGAGAGCGGGTTCATCTGGCGTTGTTGGGCCGCAGTTAAAGGTCTGGGCGTGCCCCGAGATCCGCCCTCGCTTGTAGAAGAGCTGGCAAGTGCTGTCGCTTGGCAAGCGGGCAGGCCGGCAGCGAGGCCGTTGTCTGTGCTGGGTCTGCGGGTTCCTCCCTCCTCCCTCCCCCCCCCCCCCCTCCCCCCCCCCCCACACCACCTCCTCCTTGGTCTTTCTGGCTAAAAGAGGTATGGACCTACCTTTCTCTGGGCACGGCAGGGACCAACACAAGCAACAGCCCATGATGAAGGACAACCAATATCAATGGATATTTTAAAAAATCACTTTAAAGTATCCCGTGTAAGACCACATTCCCCTCCCCTCCCCCAGACTCCAACGGCACCCAAAACTCTGCGGAGTAGCTCCGTTCTTTCACTGGCCAGGTGCTTCTGTGGCCTTGGGGTTGGGTTATTGTAACACCCCCTCAAGACAGATTCAGGCGGGGGCCACTCACGGTGTGAAGCAGCAGAACGAAGTCTGAGGCCAGAGTGGGGCACCCTAAGAGCAACAGAGTTTCATTCGGGGTATAAGACCGCAAGACCACAAGGAAGGAGCCAGTGTTGGGCCAGGCCGGAGGCCCCTCCAGCCCAGCCCAGCCCCCCAAAAGTGTCACACGCAGTGGCCGGAAACAGCCGGGGGGGGGGGGCTGCCTCAAGGCGGTGGGCTCGAGACCCTCATGGCCCTCCCTCCCCTCCTCACCCACCCCGCGGGTTCCAGGGCCTGCTGCGGAGGCGCCTCAGGGACCGGAAAGAGCGGCTGCCGGCCAAGACGGACTCCTCCGCCGCTGGACTTGCTGCCAATGGTCACAGGTAGGCAGGGGCCCCCCACCCCACCCCCCGGGGACTGAGGCTCCGATGGGCAGGACGGCGTGGGTTGAGGCCATGGAGGTCGGCCACAAGGCGAGTGGGGGGCAGGCTTCCTCGTGGGGATGAGAGCCCACCTCAGCACCGTTCACACTGACAGGTCATGGGGTGGCCCGTGAAGGACGCCACCCGCCAGCCACACGTAGAAGCAGCCAAGCCGGACACACCAGATCGGGGTATCCCTTCCTGACCTCGTCCGGGCCTCCTCGTGCGCAAGAGGCAGCAAAAGGGGAGGGAGGCCATAGGAAGGGCTCTCTGCTGTGTGAGTGGGGGGGGGCTGTGGGGCGCTCTCAGCAGGAGCTCTGGGGTGTCCCGGCCCCAGGAGCTCCGCGGGTGGGAGTCGGAATCCCCTTCTGCACCTCAATGTTTGGGGTTTTTTGCCCGGCAGGCAGACACTCGGTCTCTGCCTTGGCTACTCAGACCCAACTGCCTAGATGCCTCCCCCACTCCCTGGACAGAGATGGCCCCAGCAGAAAGCCCCGGACCCCCACTCCCCC